>NC_080670.1:133778104-133866029 GCF_030247195.1 Topomyia yanbarensis | reverse complement strand
TATATATATATATATATATATATATATTATATATATATATATATATATATATATATATATATATAGGTGACACATACGTTCGTTTGGCATAATGTTCATTTGGCATCATGGTCATTTGGCATAATGGTCGTTTGGCATAATTTAAAATATACATTGAGTGTGGACAATGTGACATTATGTGAAAATCACATAAACATCATACGAAATAGTATTGACTAAGATTTCCAAATGAATTACACGTGAATATCGATTAGTTTTACCTATAGTTTTCAGAGCTTTCACCATTCATTCAAATTCAATCCGAACGAACCACAATACAGTTCAATAAAACCGCAAGACTACATATTAAGAAGACTGATATCTCTTTCCTTCCCCCATACAAACGAGAAGCGACAGAGGTTACAGCGCCTCTATTGGAGGAAGGTAGGAAGCTTTATGTAAAAGTGTATATGTGTGTGTGTGGGGTCGAGGCCGTAAGGCTGAAAATCATAAGGCCGAAATTACATTAGGCCGAATTCAAAAGGCTTAAAAATCAAAAGACAAACTTTCTGGAAGGCGGAATTTCAGAAGGCAAACTTTTCAGAAGGCAGAATTTTGAAAGGCAAACCTTTTTAAAGGACGAAACAAAACAAACAAAGCAATGATAATAATGTGCTATTATCCATTACCTGATATTGATTATATTTCGAGTGAATACATTTTATAATTGATTTTGCCTTCTTTTAAATATGAGCAGTTCTTTTTAGTTTCATTTTTGAATTTTTTATGCTTGTTCACTGTTGCAATTATGAATTCTTGGCTATGACTTACGTTTTAGTACAGTATAATGTAAAACTGCGATCCACCAGACGTATGTTTTGTTTTGACCATTATTATTATGATCGCCAGTGGGTTTTGGTTTTCCATACAGCGTTTCAATAATTTAAATTATCCTTATTATCTTTCTTTATATCATGAGCTGTTCTTTTGAATTATATACTTCATCATTTGTGAATTTCGCTAAGTTTTTCAAACGATGATTTATGGAATGAACTTACATATATTCAACCATCGGTTGTTACACTGATCTAGCACTTGGGGCGAAGCCAGTGTAATGCGATTTTGCCGCATAACCGAGACCAAGGATCCGAAGCGGCGCAAAGCCGCTGAGGATCCGCCGGGCGAGGTGGCCGCCGACCCGCCGTCGGAAGCGGCGGCCCCTCGCTAGCAAACCTGTGATCCACTCGTTTGCCCGGATTACTCAAACATGGGGGCTATAAATTAGTTTAGGTCCGACGGGGCGACAGCGATGTCGGACAGCACGCGACTTGAAGCCATGTGGCGTAGCCACATTAGGCGTAAACGTTTTTTATTAATTGGTAAAGAACAATAATCTAATTTTGGTTCAAGTACAATATTAGTACTATTAGTAAACAAACTCATTTAAAGTTATTGCTCAAACATTTGAGCTACATGCCAGCTGCTTACAACTGCATAACTGTTCGTATTCCCGGTTTACTCGAACATAGGGATTGATTCCTTCTTTCAAATATGAGCAGTTCTTGCAATCTGTATGCCAAATAACTCTTGCACGCACACTTGTGATCACTTCGGCTACCCAGTTTACTCAAACATAGGGGATGATTCCTTCTTTCGAGCATTCTTTGAATCTCAATTAAAATCGCAATGAATGCACAATTTGACAAAGGGTTTGGTGGATTTTTAGAGCATTAATTCTTCTTTTGTATTGGAAAGGTTTCGTACGTAAACGTGCGATCCTCCCGATTTACTCAAACTTGAGGCGATTAATCAATCAGGAACAACACAATGTGAAATAATCGAATAAAAAAAAAAAAGTTTGCCTTATGAGATTCAGCCTTTTGGGTTTTCGGCTTTTTGAGTTTTCGCCTTTTAAGTTTTCGGCCATTTGATTTTTCGACCTTTTTAGCATTAGGCCTTTCGAATTTTCGCCTTTTGAAATTTCGCCTTATGTTTTTCGGCCTTTTGATTTTCAGCCTTTTGATGCTAAATCGTGTGTGTGCATCACTATGGGAAGTACCACCTTTACCCGCAAGTGGCGTTGCTGTTACTGTCTCCAGATTCTGGACAGAGTTGCCAGTCTTCTTGATATGCAGTCTTCGGTAAAACGCTTGCCTTCACCCCAACCGAATGAATTGCCGCTATGGATACCGAAGCAACAACACGAGGAAACAGAAACAGGAACGAATATATCCACACACGCTTGCATAAGCACGTATCATTATGATGATGAACAGTTGTATCATTGAGAGAGAGAGAGGATATCAGTATTTTATTTATTTATTCGATCTTCGGCAGATACCGTACAGATTAAGTGTTAATGTGTTAAAAGTTTATAATCGCTAACTTATAACTAGATTTAGTAATATGATAGTCAAAGAGTTCGGAAGTTTCATTAAATTTGCGGCAACATCTATCTACCGGATTATTCTGGCCGTATGCTGTACGGTGCCTAGGAATCCATAAAACCGGTCGGTTTCTTATAACACGAGGAGGAACAAACAAATTAATCCTTGAAAGAATATCGGGAGAGTCAATATTGCTCGACAACATATCAAAAATGAACATTCTTTGCAAGAAGGTACGACGTGACTCCAGCGTTGGCAAATCTAGTAGCATACATCTATTATTATACGGTGGTAAACGGATAGGGTCGTTCCAAGGCAGTTTTCTTAAAGCAAACCGTACAAAGCTTCTTTGAACACGCTCTAATCGATTGCATTGCACGGCGTTGTACGGCGCCCACACTTGTACAGCGTACTCCAAAATGCTACGGACCAGTACGCAGTATATAGATTTCAGAGTGTAGAAATCCTCGAAGTCAGCAGTGTTTCGTTTCAAAAAACCCAATGTTGCAAAAGCTTTAGCCGTTGTCGCTATGATGTGGTCGGCGAAGCGAAGTTTTCTGTCAAATAACACTCCCAGGTCACGGATAGATTCCACGTACTCGATGACACACGCTTGAAGGGTATATTCGCAGCGCCTTAGAGTTGTCGAGCGCCCGAAGCTTATCACCTTACATTTATCGACATTGATCTGCATTCCATTCAGCGAGCACCACCTCTTCAATATTGACTATATCCTCTTGGAGCACAGCTGAATCGAGTCCCGAAGCAATGGAGCGAAAGATTTTCAGATCATCAGCGAAGAGTAGTTTTCCGGACTTGATACGGGTGCAGAGATCGTTGATGAATAATATAAAGATAAGTGGCCCTAAGTGACTTCCTTGAGGGACACCGGTTGGCGTTTCAAATACGCTTGAGCATGTGGTGCCGATTTTAACAAAAGCGGATCGTTCAAAAAGGTAAGATTGTAACCACCTGGTTACCCACGGAGGAAATCCTAATCGCTGCAGTTTCTTAACCGCAATGTTGTGCGGCACCTTGTCGAATGCTTTAGCGAAATCAAAATATACTGCATCACCTTGCTGGCGCTTCTCGACGGTTGGAACTAGAAAACTTGTGTACGTCATCAAGTTCGAAGCTGTCGAGCGTTTCTTTACAAAGCCGTGCTGACGTTCATCAATTATGTGTGAAGATGCAGCGTACATTGCATTGTAAACAAACTTTTCCAGAACTTTGGCCAGACAATTCAGAAGCGAGATCCCTCTATAGTTTTCAATATTATGTGTGTTTCCTGCCTTATGGATAGGAACTATAGCAGCTTCTTTTCACACACTTGGAAAAACATTTTCCGTGATCGAGCGCTTGAAAATAATGCTTACTGGTACAGAAAGCGCTCGGGCACAATGTTTTATGAACAAAGGGGGCAAACAATCCGGACCGGGCCCTTTCAACGGGTCAACGCTGGATAAAGCTATCAAAACATCGGTAACGTTTACGTTAGGGCAGGGGAGGCTGATATTATAGGTTGGCAATGTTTCAAGGTAGTCTTGCGATGGGTAGACAGGAGGGCTGGTAAATACATCTCGAAAGTGATCTGCAAAAAGATCCACCGATTCGGCTGTGGACTGTGAACATTTGTCTCGAAGATAAACATTTTCTGGAATACCCCCGGAGCGCCTTCTGCTATTTATAAACTTCCAGAATGTCGAGGGATTATTCCGCAGGTTGCATTGGACTTGGTTGAGATACTCACCGAATGCACTATTTCGGGCTGTTTCATATTGCAGTTCAATTTGTCGAAGAATAACTTTGTTGTCGTCGGTCCTGTGATGTAAGAATCGCTTACATTGCTTCCGTAGTACGTTGCGCAGCCGGCCAAGCTCAGCGTTCCACCACGGGTACTTATAATCTACTTTTTTAGTGGTACGTTTTTTAGGAACATTGCAACGAAGAATTCCATATATGGCCTCGTAGAACGCCGAAACTGCCTGATTCAAATAATTTCCATCCAGCATATCTTTCCAGTTGACTGCGCCAATGGCCGATGAGACTTCATCGAGGTTGCATCGAGAAAAATCGAAGTTGAGGTTGTCATTAGTTGTATCAGAATCGTCGCCGTCGTTAGAACACGCGTCATATCTTAAGACGAAGGGCTTATGGTGAGGGTCTACCTTAAGTATAGATGTCGGAGGCTCCATCAGTTCGAACACGTTAGTGTCGTTGACGAAGGCTAGATCGAATGTCCGTCCGTTCACATTGCTAAGAGAGCAGATTTGATATAAACCATCAGAAACCAAAGTTTCTGTGATGGCCGTCTTTTGCTCCGATGTCGAATTTTCTGGAATGTAGCACTTAAGATCGTCATCGAAAGACCACCGGAGATGAGGAAGGTTATAATCACCAACAACTAATACATTGTCTCGCCGGCTGGCTTTGTCAAGAATGCTCTGAACCGCGGAGGAGTGTACGTTATACAAGTCAGGATCACTATTCGGCCTCAGATAAATGCAGCAAATAAATAACGACCGACCTGGCAGGGAAACGCGTACGACAACCTGTTCCAAACATTCACATCCAGTCAGTCGCAGCAAGATTTTAGTATTCTCTTCTCTCTTGAATAGTGGTCCCTCTTTGCTTGCTTGATTATTTGGTGGAATTGGATCAAGAACATAGAAGCTGTTGCACGGCTCACAGATATATGTAAGCCGTGAGCTGTTGAATCATTCAGGTTCATTGTGTAATGCTGAATCTGAATATAAAATTCTTCTGGCCATATTAGCGGTTTTCAGGGAAGAACATATGGCTTGTGGAGCGGACATTAGGCAACAGGTACCGCTTATTTGATTCTGCTGAGGTTTGAGGGGAAAATTTGAACTTGTGTTCACAATGCTTCATAAATTTAGGGAAATCGTGGATATTCAAACATCGATATGCATTTTATCAGTTTTTTGGGTTGGAATCATCTGATTCAGCCCAACAAATATGGGTTCAATTTTATTCTAACATTGTGTCTCTAGCTTACGAATATAAGCTGGTATTTTATAATCGTGAACCAAAACGAAGTGGTTATAAGCTTGGTTATAAGTTATTCGCATTTAACACGGACAATATATGTTTCAAACTATGATGTACTACCTACATTCTTTTCCTAAATGTTGTACAGACAGGTTAAACGTTATAGGGTAAAGTACCTATTTTCACCATACTAAGCAGGGTGACTCACTAATTCATTAATCTCTCGGCCTATGCGGAATGCGTAAAAATCGACATCAACAGACATCAACCTATGGCTAATGCGTAAAAATCGACATCAACAGTTTTGCTTCGTTGTTAAGAACCAATATAATAACACAAATGAACACTATAATAAATATAATAACACAGTGAAATTCTCGTGTTTGAGCGCAACGAAAACTCGAATCAAGTGCCCCTATTGTTGCGCTACCATTTGACTCAATGCGTTGAACAAAGATGGCAGACACTGCTCTAACCTACGGCTTCAAATGGGTAGGGTGATAATGGAAACATGGCGATAATGGGCTCATTACCCTACCTACTAACGGAGTGTTTAAAACGTACGGCATATTGTAGAATATTTAATAATCAGAAAATTACTTCGAGCTTCGTCTAAAGTTGAGCAGGAATAGTAAAATTACACATGCCTTTCAATCTTTGGGAAGAAATTAGTATCCCGCTTTAATGCTTTAGTGATCTGGACAGATTAGTTCGCTGCAATTATTTCGAGCTTGGCGAATAAAGTTTTATTCGGAATATCTTCCAAATGAATCTTGACAGTTGACTTTAATGCCTTTATTCTAAGCTACCCAATTTTTTTTTGCAACCAGGCAACCAAAAATGTTTTCAAATTTTGTTAAATGGAAAAAAATCACACTATATTTTTTTCCTATTCCATCAACATTACTATCCTATCATCCAAAATTTGTCAACTGGTTAATAAAAACTTGACACAATTTAACAAATTGCATTCATTGACATTTAAATCAAACATGATTTACGAAATTCATAGTCATGTGGAATTTAAATTAAATCTAAAACATTTGTGATACTCGTATATGTCAGGAGCAGAACACGTATTTTTTTACGATTTTTTCTAGTTCTGTGTAATACTAAAAAGCCACCCTGTGTTGAGCTTGAACAACGACTGGCTTATGAATATTTTTAAATATATTGTATTCCATAACACAAATTGTTTTTGGTTTAATAATTGAATGTCTTCCAAAACTCGTTGGAATGTTATGCAAAAGTATTATGCGTATTAATGATTTTTTATTTCAGAATTGATATTTTACTTTTTCAAAAGTTACAAAAGTTTTTCTGTGATCGTTTTTTCTGGTCAAGTCTCCCCACCGCGAGAGCCTTGACTAAGGCGTGGGGAGCTTGACCAAGACAATTTTGAAATATCAGAACAAAAAACAATGGCATATAACATGCTGTTATCTTTTCTTCCCATATTGTTGAGGTTCTTAGTACTTTGATTTTTTTAATGCATTTATTTTTTTGGATTAACTGTACTGATTACATTGCAGGTTCACGTGTCACAAAATCAGCCATAAAAAATCATTAGTGTTGTAACGGTTAATGCCCCGGGAAGCACCTTTCGGATTTAGTCTCTAACACGGTTTCTGCTTTTGTTAGGTTGGAGCTTTTATTTTTTCCGACTGCTTTCTCGGCTGGTTGATTACTTACTGCGCAGTAGCTTTCTTGGCTGTGTTTCAGTGAGCAGAATGCTCACGCACACTGTTTGATTGATGCTGCATTAATTCCAGATATCCTGGACGTGGTAACTCATGCTCTCACTCTCTCTCTCTCTCGCACTCTCACATACACACGAGCCTCACGCATGAACTACAAAACAATACAGTGTAGCCAGTTTATAGGTCATTACAACTCGGCCATCTTGACATCTGATCGTCTCGATCAGTACATATTAGACAGCATAATGTAATCATGTTATGTTGAAAGGGGGGGGGGACCAATTACCCGTGGTCGTCTCGGGGTTAGTGGGTATTAGGGGAAGAGATAAAAGATGGGGCTTTACATATACAACAGGACACAAGGCAAGTGTAACAGACCCGACAGTATTCGTATTAGTGCAACTTAATTTTCTGAGTCGTCGTGAGAGTCTCGCCAATCTGCCCAACGTTTCAATCGACTAGCTTCAATTATGCCATCGTATGGTATTTGAGAAATCTGTCCGTTTTCTATATCCCTGATAACATACCGATCATTCGGAAGTACTTTATGGATTCGGTAAGGCCCTTTGAACTTGGGAACGAATTTTTTGTTCGTCCCTATGGTTGTATCAACATTCCGAATCATTACAAATTCACCTGCTGAATATTTGGTCGCTGGTTTATATTTTCGTTCAAAAACCGTCAAATTTTTGTTTTGTGAATCTTGAATATGTGTCGCTGCTGCCAGTCTCAAGGATTCTAAGTTCCTGTCATCGTCTTGTCTATTTTCCAGGAATTCTGTTAACCTATCAATATCTCGACCTCGCTGATTGACTCCGAAGAAGAGCATACAAGGAGTTTGACATGTAGTTGTATGGACGGAATTATTCAGGGCATACTCAACCTTCACCAACATTTTTGACCAGTCAGAATGCTGAATTGGCTCAGACACCTTTCCGAGCATAGACTTGATAATTCTATTCACTCTTTCAACTTGCCCATTCGCCTGAGCGGATGCAGTAGCTACTTTGACATGCTCAATATTGTGATCTAGTAGAAAAGAACTAAATTCAATAGAAGTGAAACACGTTCCTCTGTCGCTGATAACACGCCTTGGTCGACTATAATACTCAAAGTATTTCACAAGACATGCGCACACCTCTTTAGTACTAGTAGAGTTAACCGCATAAAGTTTCACGTATTTTGTGAATGCATCCACAATAGCAAGTATGTATTTTCTCTTCGAGATTATGGATGGTAGTGGACCAAAATGATCAACGTGGATTGTGTCGAACGGAATAGGTTTTTTCGGAATACTGTGTAAAGTTCTGTAGTTGTTGGTTGACGGAACGGAATACATTATACATCGAATACAGTTTTGAATGAATTTATTCACTTTCTCTTTCATGTTCGGAAACCAATAATGCATCTTTATCTGCTCAATGCATTTGGTAACGCCCATATGACCGATTTTTTCATGGGCACACCGTATCACATTAGTTTCCATCTCTTTAGGAACGTAAAGCAGAAATTTGCCATCATCCGTGGATCTATACACCAAACCATCCTCCAACGTGAAATCACAGAGCCATGTTCCAATTTCTCTCTGATGGCAACAGCATCGCTGTCACGATTTTGTGTGACTTGAAGTTGGAATGTTATATCATCAGGATCAATGACAGAAACAACTTGGCCAGAACCTTCGATTGGTTGAATTGAAACGGAGGGAAGACGACTCAGTGCGTCGACGTGACTCATCAACTTACCACTTCTGTGTTGAATGGTGTAGTGATAGTTTTCCAACTCCATTACCCACCGAGCTATTCTACGATTCATGGTTGCGCGGTTTAAGGTCATTGTAACGGAATTGCAATCGGTCACTATTCGAAACTGAATACCCTCTAAGTAAATCCGGAATTTGCGAAGGGCGTAAATGATGGCCAACGTTTCAAGTTCGAAACTATGGTAACGAGACTCGGCAGGGGTAGTTCGTTGCGAAAAATATGCAGTAGGATGGTATTTTCCATCATCTTGTTTCTGTAACAGCATTCCTCCAAATCCATCAGCGCTGGCATCGCAATGTAACTCGGTATCTCTATCTGGACTATACAAAGCGAGCACAGGAGCTGAAATTAAACTATTCCGGAGTGTGTTAAAAGATTGTATACATCTTTCATCAAAATCAAATTTCACCTCGTGCCTTGTTAGCGCTCTCAGTGGCTTCGAGATAGACGAAAAGAATGGAACGAACCGACGGAAGTATGAAAATAATCCAAGAACCTTCGACAGTTCCTTTGCATCCGTTGGAAGGCGCAAAGACTTGATAGCCTCCAAGTGCGACCCATTTGGACGAATACCGATTCCGCTAACGGTGAACCCCAACAAATCAATCTCAGAGAAACCAAACAAACATTTCTTGAACTTTACCTCTAGTCTAAACTCAGCCAGTCTTCTCATAACACGGCGCAATAAATCGATATGTTCTTCAATAGTGTTACTGGCTAATGTTACGTCGTCTAAGTATACGACCAATGATCCATTTTTGATAAAATCTCCCAACACTTTATTGATGAAGCGCTGGAATACCGCGGGAGCATTGCGTAGACCAAAGGGCATTTTCCGATATTCATATTGACCTCCTGGTGTCACAAACGAAGTATAAGAAATAGAATCCGTAGCCATGTTCACTTGATGAAATCCATTCTTCAGATCCAATACTGTAAAGTACTTTTTACCTTCAAGGCGCTCCAAACAATCATCAATCAATGGGATAGGATAACTGTCACGTACCGTAATTTTATTCAAAGCTCGATAATCAACACACAGACGCTTTTCGCCTGACTTCTTTGTTCGTAATACAATAGGGAACGAATACGGAGAATTACTAGGCTGGATGATGTCTTCAGCAAGCAAGTTGTCCACAATATTGTCTACATCTTTTCTGTCGGAATATGACAATCGGCGAGGAGCAAAGCTAATCGGAACATCTGAAGTCAATTTCAATCTCATCTCATACTCGTGCTCTATGGCTGGGATACTAGATCGGTCTAAATAATCTTTTTCAATAACACTCGTAAATTTTTCGCGGACGTCGGAATTCAATTCGGGGTTTATGTGATATGAATCGGAATGTTGATCACTTATGTCAATAGCAAAAATTTCAGAAACGGAATGATCGTATGTCACAGAGTCATAAACAGCATCAGGATATCGAGAGTTCGGACACGGTTGAGAATTTCCGAAATCTGAATCGTCGTCAAAAAGATCATAAATGCAATACAGTAGCTTGCCCGAGATTTTTATTTCATTTTTATCTTGTAGCTCTATTTCCGGTTTTATAAGGTTATTAATAGGAAAATTATCATGTAAAGTTATTCCGAAACAGGCTAGAAAGTCTCGTCCTAAAAGTAATGGAAGGAAAATAAAATGATCTGGTACAGTGTACATTTTTATCGTTTTGGTTCGATTGCGAAACGTTATGCTAACTGGTATTATGCCGTATGTGCATAAGGGGAATCCTCCCACACCTTTATAACCGGTAGATTCTCTGTAGGGATAGAATGACTTGGGACTGCCGATCTTTGTATTAAATTAATCGGACTTCCCGTGTCGAAGAGGGATAATAATGTTTTACTTAGTTGCACTCTCGAATCTGTAGGGAATGTAACACTCACCTTATTAATCTCCGGAATAGTTTCACCGCTTTCACATGACAACTCGTCGTTCACCACCGCTAACCCACGGCGGAAATCGTCAGCCAAGGCAATCTGTTGACGATATGCAGGAGCCGGTTTTGGGCACTCGTTTAACTTGTGTTGAGTCGAGCCACACCGGAAGCAAGATCCTTTTTCTCGTTTTGGCTCCGGGCACCCTGCAGAAAAGTGTCCTACGCCGGAACAATTGAAACAGCGAATTTCGGAGGTTGACGGTTTTGTTTCTGGTTTGATGTTTGGTTTTGCTCTACTTGATGTAGACGGAGACGCGATGTACATATCTCTTAACTGTGAGTAGCGATGGGCCAATTGTTTTAATTGTGTAACAGTCGTCGCTGGATAGAGAACAGCAATGTTGGCAGAACGATCGAGAAACCCGTCGACAATCAACTGCACCATCTGTTTTTCGTCGATGTTGGCTCGCGATGCGATTTCTTGCATTTTCAAGATGTATCCCATAACTGATGTCTTTGCTGCACTGAACGTCATTTTCTTCATGGTGTCTATAACTTCTGACACGGAGTGTACATGGCTAAAGTTTTCCAAAAAACTAACCTTAAATTCCCGATAAGATTTTGATCTGTCCACTTTTAGAAACAATTCTCCTTCAGATCCGGGTTCCATCAACCGACGAACACACTTCAGACGGAAGTCATCGTCGCCATGAACGGAATCGCAAGTCTGCCTAATCCATTTTTCTGCGTCATACGATTCACCACCTCGGAAGCATGGAACAGAGTACTTAACGTCACGAAATTCTGGTGGTTTGATCGCGGCAAGGTTCATTACATTTAGTTCGGTCTCAATCGCTGATATTTCGCGACGCAGGTCGGCAACATATTTTCGTTTCTGCAGCACACGTATCTCAGCATCCAGCGTCTGTTCTTCCATATTCGCCCCGTCCGAATCCTCTTCATGATCGCCGCCATTTTGTTCATCGTCCGCAGCACCGTTATTCCTTTGTTCTCTACACTTCTCTTGCTCGTAAAGCATCCGCAAGTGTCGAACCGTAACAGAAGACGGAAATTCAATATGGCGGTCCAGTAGGAATGCAATTAATTCTTCCTTACTTAAACGATTCGCCGCCGCCATTTCTTCTACGTAATCGAAATTGTGTTCGGTGCTTAATTTCCTGGTCCCGTTCTTCAGACAGCTGCGAGGGCAATCCCACTTCTGAAACTGTAACGGTTAATGCCCCGGGAAGCACCTTTCGGATTTAGTCTCTAACACGGTTTCTGCTTTTGTTAGGTTGGAGCTTTTATTTTTTCCGACTGCTTTCTCGGCTGGTTGATTACTTACTGCGCAGTAGCTTTCTTGGCTGTGTTTCAGTGAGCAGAATGCTCACGCACACTGTTTGATTGATGCTGCATTAATTCCAGATATCCTGGACGTGGTAACTCATGCTCTCACTCTCTCTCTCTCTCGCACTCTCACATACACACGAGCCTCACGCATGAACTACAAAACAATACAGTGTAGCCAGTTTATAGGTCATTACAGTGTATCTATCTGTGGTGTCCTTGAACGATAGATTGAAAAAAAATCCCTTCTTTCTGCAAACGGGAACGATTTTTCCATAACATTAATATGAAAATTTTGACGAAAAACTGGAATCGTTCAAGGACACGGCAGTTAAATTACGAACAAGCAAAAATAAAGTTTTGAAATCGATTGCAAACTCTTTCGGCACTCGTAGTCACCGCAAATATCGTGATAATCGCGTTTAAAGTTTCAAGTATAAGCCATACTTCCGTAAGGGAGCAGTGGACAGATTAGTTCCATTGTGAAAAGCGAAATGAAGAAGATGAAAAATTAGCTGATGGGATCGAAACAAATATAAAAATATTAAAAAAAAATAAGTACCAAATGGAACACGTTATTAATAATTGTTGAATTTCGTGCTTGGTAAAGTCTCCCCATGTTCCCTTAACCCTATTTGTATTTTCACAATTCGACAGATTCAATAGTTTGAAGACAAAACTAAAAAATATTGCATATGAAACAAACACATTCTCGTTATGAGCGCTGTTCTCCGAGGCAGCTGGGCGGCATCATTTTTCGTACCTACATTAGCACCCAGCTAAGAGAATCTGGGTGCCTATGTACAGCTTGCTATGGAGAACGAATGATGCACAGCGGTTGATATCTCTTCGAATGGGAGAGAGAATGAGCAACGGGTACTATTACGCTATGCTCATATACCTATATTATAGAACAGCAATGATTCACCAGCCTCGGTGGTGGTGAACCAAAGCCGTCAACTCCGCAGCTCAGTGGTGAATGGTTCAATAGGTGGTATGTTCGTGAAGCGAAGAACGAATGAAGAGTGTTCGTTCTTTTTCAGCTGATTCGTTTTCCAAGCTCTGATTGTTTTAATAGGTAGAAGAATCGGCGAAATCAATTGTTTTACGTATGGATATGCACTATATGTTTTTCATATGAATGTTATGTGGGAAGTTCATGTTATACGACTCAACAGCATGGTAACCGTAATTCAATGGTAAAACATATCGTATTCATGTGAAAGTAGTATGAATATAATTTGAAATTGCACATGAGTAGTTCATGTTTTAATAGATTTTCGTGTGAAATTCGAGGGGAAATCATTTGATTTGCTTTTCAACATGCAAGTGCACTTGAAAATTATGTTAAATTTCATTTGGTTTTATAGTGTGATTTTTTATCAGTGTGCACATCAGTACACCGAGGAAAAGGTACTTAAGATTTTCATAAGTCACGGCTTATGAAGCTGACCATTTTTATTTTATAAGACGCATATGAAATACATAAGTTATACATATGGATTTCATAAGTACGTCTAATGGAATTTGTGAATGTGTTTTATGATTTTCATAACCGTATTACTGTGAAAATTTAATAAGTTTATCAGATGAAGATAGCGTAAAATGAAAAGCAGAAAACACTATTGTTGGAACTGGAATTAATCTGTTCAAGCTATTGGAAGAAATGTAAGTGTGCTTTTTGCCTTTGGTCTTTTTGCATAATAAAATTTGATTTGTTTTATAGTAACACAATCATTGCGACGCAGTAGAAGTATAGCCCCAACCTAGCCAATTGCGAGCTTTATCGGGCTTTCCTTGGACTCTGGATTCTTGGACCCAGGATAAAGTATTATATAAACTTATTTTTAATTTTCTTGGAATATTTTTTGAAAAATAAAAGAGATTTGTCTTTTTTGCGAATTATTTCGATGTATTACAGTTATGAATGTCATTCCAATTATTTAATAAGATTTATATTCAAATATTTATTGATAAGCAAAAACGCATGAAACTCATAACGACCTAAAGATTCCATATGTACCGCTTATGAAATTCGAAAGGACGGGCGAATGACCAAACGGTTAAAACCCAAAATAAACAAGTACAAATTCGAAAGGGGCTCGGTGACCATATTTTCCTTCTATCATAAGTAAAACTTATGATTCCCATATAGGAAACTTGTGGCGAACCGTCATAAGCAATTCTTATGGATTTCAACAGTTATTTTTCCTCGGTGTATATTTTTCATTTTGTTCCATCAGGATCAGAGATGCCAGATTTGCAGGCATGTCTGCAAATTCGCAGACTTTTAATTTCAGCTGCAGATGTTTTCGATGACGCAGATATTTGCAGATTTTTTAATTGTGTTGCAGATATTTACAGTTGTTTAGTTTGGTTACAGATATTTACTGATTTTTGAAAATAAAGGCTTTTGGTTTCACTAGTTTCAAATTACAGCTTTATCTATTTTAGGTATTTTTGGTACTTCTCAAACTTTAAAAATTATTATTTGCAGACATTTGAAAAAAGTATCTGGCATCTCCGTGTTCCATATTCATTGATAGCTCCTGGCGGTATAAATATAGCCAACGAAAAATGCACAAATCACCATAACAAACTAATTTTATTGAGAGAAATTTTACCATAAGTTGGATACATATTGCTTTTCAATCTGTAAATAAAATTTTGGGCGAAAAGGTTAATTTTCAATATTTATCGCTTTGAAAACTTATTTGTTTTTTGCGTCACAAAAATGCGTTATGTTGAGGACGCAAAATAAACATGTTCTACATTTTTTACTCATTTCTTTATCAAATCAGCTCGTTTGATGATTTTTTTTTTATTCGTGCTATAAATTTATGAACAAAACCGTTGAAAACAGCAAGTTTCAATTTTTTCATTTGTTTACGTGAACTTCACGCACACAAGCTGTCAAACTCAGCTTCGTAGTCGCGAATGCCTACTAGTATGAAACCACCCCGTACTTGAACTCGCTGCATAGCCGCACACCAAAATTTTTGGATGAAAACTCAACCAAAGAAAGAACTGAAAACTCAGCAATTTGATTTCAGCCATTTGACACATTTTTTCGCTGAGCATTCAGCAATGGGGTTGTCAAAATGTCAGCACAGTGACCGAATTTTCAGTAATCTGGGCTGGATGCCGTGGACTGGATTACTGAAAAATCGGCGATTGTGCTGTCAATTTGATAATCAAATTACAGAATTTTCAGCAAAAAGTATCTATGGTGTGCGCATTTCGCTAAAATCGCCGAAAACGACTTTTTGACAGTGCACTGCGAGGTAGGTTGGAAGGTACAACTTATTTTTTAAGGTTATTAATCAAAATTTTCACTTCCGCCCCTGATTTATAACTCTACAACACTAAGCTAGCGTATTTCGAAACAAAACATGTTTTCCGCTTAGAGGGGAAGAAGTACATAAACAATAGGCTTGTTCCAGTACCAGGAGAAACAGGAAGTACTCCGGAGAAAATCGTTCTTCTACTTGCTACTTTTTTTCTTCTTCCTAAACATACCTAATAATCAGTGTTGCCACTTTTGAATGAGGTCAGATCCGTAGATTTTGAGTTTACCCGCCAGAATCCAATTTTTAACGTAAATTTGGATTCTCTTTACAATCCCAATTGATGTAGCGTTTTGTTATCTTGGATTTAGTTTTTACCTTTCTCGTGTTAATAAAAAGCTGAATTGGAGCCCTGGGGCGTTTTTTCAGCAACTTCACTTAACCCTCCGGCACTCGCGCGAATGGCTCCCCGAATTAGCAAGGAAGAAAATTTCGTTAGAGTTTCGGAAGGTGTTGCACAAAATACAACAACGTGAGTACAGAATCTGTATTGAGTTATCTATCTATATTTATATCCGGAAATTCAATATTGAATTTTTTACACCAATACGAACCAATACAACTAGGTAAGGGCTCTCGATTTTAATAATTGCTCTTTAGAAGACTAACCCTATATTTTGGGAATACAACTTGTCAACTTATCATCTGTTTGTGGAATTTAAGGTAGTCCATGATTCAGTGCAATAAAATCAGTTGTGGTCTCAGATAATGTTTGAACTTGACTTCCCGACAAATTGAATAGTTTAGGTTAAAAACAAGCTACATCTTTGGCTATTAAACTTCCGACTCGTCTGTGACGCTTGCTGTACTGAAGCTGAGCAATGCACTTTCTGATTTGTTGTTGAAGAGTGATTGAAAGTGCGATGCCAAGAACAGCTGTGCGAAAGGAACACAACTACCATTAAAAGATCCCGCATGGTTCTTGGTTTTTGGGTGACTTAGACACCATTGTAGTCGACCGTAGAGCAGTGGAAGAGGTTTTTTTGACTTTTAAAAGAGAGGCTGCCAATATCAGTCTGAGTATAAACTCTGGTAAAATAAAATAAATTGTAGTTGATAGCGAACCAGATCGCCAGCACGGTGTTAGTTCCGAGATAGGAATTGACGCGGCAACAGGTTGTCCACGAGTTGATATATCTTGGAAGACTAGTGACATTAGTGACAGTCGTGGGAAAAAAGCGGATTGCTGCTGTAAATGGCATCTTCTACGATTTACGTATTCAACTATAGTCTCGCAGCCTATGGACACACACAAAACTCTTTTCATACATATCGCTGATACTCCCTGTTGCTCTATTCAGATATGAGGTGCGGTCGTTGACGGAAATTGATTATCAACTGGTATGCAAACATGAAAGGCTTATAAAGAACAGCAGACTACAAATAACCGGGTATGTAGCTAGTTTGCAGGAAAAGAAAACAACTAAAGTTCTGTTCAGTTGTGAACCTGGATGTCGTTGGTGCAGATCCCGCACTCGAGAAATAGGTGAGCCTTTTTCGCTCAAAATTGGAACATAGCCTTAGGCAAGAATGTCATGCCAACGAAACGATGATTGGATTTCTTCAAACAAGTTTTTTTCGAGCACACGAAGTAGTTCGACGAGATAAACTTTAGAAAGGTATGCCAGTACTCCGTTTATATGCAGAAAATTGTGCGTGACATGTCTCCGCGGAATTATATAATTTACTCCCATTTAACGATGAATTCCCAGATGCACTAGTGTCATGCGAAAATAATGGTCTTGACAGAATCAAACTCAATTTTTGAAGTATCTGATGATCCGACAAAGAGTCGATAGTTGAATTCATACAACTGATTTCTGCAGAAAGGCATTGATCCACGCGACAGGAGACATGTAACATTGTTATTCATATATAACCAGCATTCGACCACAAGTTGTATTGGTCGATTGCATTACACTACACCCAGACAATTGGATGAAGGTAAACGGCTTGTTATCAAAATTCAATTTGCCTTTCGCAACGGAAAGGGTACAAATGATTTTCCTACGCTGTTTTCGACGAAAATTCAACTAGCATACGCTATAAAGAGCGACTGGTTTGTGTATTCGTGGCCAATAAAGGACCATACGAGTCTGTAGCAATTGTTATCTGGAATAAACTTCACCGTTAGTTCTAAGTAACTATTCGTATAAGCTCGTACAATTTTAAATAACTATTTGTATAAATTGTTGTTTCCATAAGCCGTGGTTTCTGTCACAGAGCTACAGATTTGCGAAAAACAATGCAAGGTATATTTGAACATTTTTGAACTCTGGCTGGAAGTTCGCGTATCGAGTTCCCCAAGAAGGAAATTGAGCAGGTTTTCAATGAAGCATGGTCCAGCTCAACTTCAACTTCTAATAAAGGATAGAATGAGGTGAAGTTTCGCATTTAAGTACCCGAAGGGTAGTTCGATTCATAATGCATTTGAAAAAGATACATTCGGATCCGATATCGTTAGATTAAATGTCAGCAAGGAATTAATTTTATTCGCGCATTAATTTGATCTTGGCATGGTGTTATGAAACTTAAAAAGATTGTATCAAATAACTATATTCTCTGTAACTGAGTATGGGAGCTGTGTTTCGGTTCAGTCACAAACACTTGTATTATCAACGTGGACGGATACAGTTGTGTTGTTTGTATATTGTCCGAAATCGAATTCTGGGATATCCCTTCAGCCACGTGCGCAAAGTATTAATTCCTTTACGTGTGTTTCTCTCACATTCAGATTACACGTTCTGCATAGAATACACGTCCATGGAAGAGAATTTTTGCAGGAGTCCGCGTCATCTACGTTCGCTGGTTATACACACTAGAGATGGTCGGGTTTCATTTTTTTCGAACCCGAACCCGACCCGAACCCGAGCGCATGAAAATTTAAAAATCCGAACCCGACCCGACCCCGAAATTATAAAATTTGAAAAACCCGAACCCGACCCGAGCCCGAAAATTTTAAAACTTAAAAACCCGAACCCGACCCGTACCCGAGAATGAAAATTTTGTAAAACCCGAACCCGACCCGACCCGAGAATATTAAAATTTGAAAACCCGACCCGAACCCGAAAATTTAAAATTTGAGAAGCCCGATCCGAATCTAACTTGCTAATACGGAGAATCAACCAAAGAACTCGAAGATGTTTAATTCAAGGCACCCGAGCTGGATCCTTGACTCATCTAAGAATAGTAGAATCACTCGAATCTGAAGTAGCACCATACGCATTGAGTTATATCTGCATATGGAAAAACAAATCACTGCCGAGTAGAATCCGCATTTATATTTACTATTATTGAACGTCAAATTTGTAACGTGCTGATAAACTTGATAAATCGTTGATATCTTAACCGGAAATTAAGTTAAATCGGCGGCCAACTAATAAGGAAACAGAAAGCTTAATGGTTACAGTTTCCAACAACCTTGCCCGTCGTAATTAACCAAAATTTCTGATTTTTTATCAGAAACCATTCCTGCAAGGCAGTTTTGTATAATTTATTACATGTATTAAATTAGGCTATGGCAATAGACCTTTCTCGTCAAAAAATTTTATATGATAGGATGCTTCCTTTTTTATCCCCAATTCGTTACTGCCTATTGCCGCGATGATTTGGTACCTCCAACTATTGAAAAAATCAAAAATAGTGCAAGCTGCTCATTTAACCCCATATTCTGAATACCTATCTTGCCTTGTTTCCCCATATTTTTACACCATTTGGATGAATTTCCTGTGGGGAACACTAAAAGGATGCCAGATCTGCATATATATTAGTAAATCTGTAGATTTTGCATTTTCACTGCAGATCTTTTGCAGATTACAAATATTTAGCAGAACAAAGCCTATGCCAGCCAATTTATACACCAGTCTTCAACATTTTTGATCATTTAAATTATATACATACTACATTTCTACGTCGCATTTATTGAAGATTTTTGTAGCAATCTGTAGACTTTTATATTTTTACTGCAGGCTATTGTTTAAATAGACCTGGCATCACTGATGCTGAAATGATTTATTCATATACCTGTCAAAAATATAGAGCATTGTATGAAAATGTATAACCTCACTTTTCTGACAGTTTCGGTGTGTTTTTTACCTAAGACTTGTTCACACGGACTTTTAAAATTTACATTACTTGAATACTTTCGATGCTCTTTGAAAGAATATCAACTCAAGAGGGATGAGGATTGGAACAATGGTAACCTGGTTCATACATTGACCAATCGGCGCTGGATGTAAAACCCGGTGGCATATGCTGAATCGCAAGATCAAGCATTGGGCTATAAAACGATTGCTTTCTGGATGATGGATTTGTACACATTTGTTTGTTTACTCGTGGGTTAATTCCTAACAAGATGATCCCATTGATTATTCATTTTAGGTGGTGAAGTTTACCTGAACTTTATAGGTAACGAATTCGGTCGATGATAAGTTGTTGAAATGATTTTGATCGTTCAATGCCCATATCGAAGAACGTTTCCATTGGTCAGAATGCCTACCAGCATATGATAGCTGCAAACATCGCAACAAGGTTATCGCTTTAAAACAGAACAATTATTTATTATTCGTGTTCAAGTTCCATAACAGCAAAAGTTTCGTCGATTATCGCATTGTCGTTGATTTAGCCGGAAAATGCAAAATAGCGCTCGGCACTGACCATAAGGAGTAAGAAGGATTTGATTGGAGTGATAATAATGCAGAGCATTATACATTCTGGTAGAATATCAGGGAGGAAAAATTATATGTAAATTTATATTATATCCCGAGTTGCCATCATTTTGGCACCGCAATAAAGCTATCTGCAACTGCTGTCTTGTTCAAATTGGCACGAAATAACTAGGCAGCGAATGATAAATTTCATAGTCAATTTATTTACTTTTTCGGAAGGATAAGTAATTAGTATGTTGTGAATATATGTGTCGCCGGTGCCGTGTGTTATGGTGGTACCGGACGGAACCGTTGGTCAGCAGACCATCCTTGTCGTACTGGTCATAGATGCGACGTTCTTTCTCATCTGATAGCACTTGACATGCTTCGGAGATCTGTCTTAACGCTCTCTACTTAGCGCAGGATACGCGAAACCATTGCTAGCTTTCGAAAAAAAAATTCCTAGCTGCTGCTACCCTATCAGTCTCTCTCTCGGCTGAGGACTACAAATTCGGTCGATTAAATTATGCTATGAAAATTGTACTTCCTGGAATTTCATCTAACGAGATCAATTCATTGTGAGGAATTTCGCTGCGTTCCAATATTGCTTGCCTCTGTAGGTGATGATGTGTTTGGCAGCCAGCTCTTATGTTTTGGGTAATTTTGCTATCTTATTCTGCTGAATAAATCATCTGCCTAAAGCCTCTACGTTCTACTACGGTCACTTTAAAAACGCTCTGCTATTTAATCTTGTAGCGCTCGGCAGTCAGTCCTGGCACTCTTCTCGACTATTCCTGGCACTATACCGCTGACGTCGCACTTATGGCGGTGATCAAACTTGGCGAGAGTGGCAGTGGTTTCGTCGGAATTGTTCACTCGACAAGCAGTAAGTGCAAGGACTCTGCTACTTATGCCTGAGCCCCTCATTGAAACCTTCGTCCTGCCGGAGTGTTAGCTTCGTATGATATCGGAGCGTATTGCTGAACCGAAGCAGTCTGCTACTGGCGCCGCTTCCTTCGAATCGGAATCGCTGAATATTCCCGTTAGCCGAATGTCCAACGTGGCCGAAGGCAAACCGATTGCAGCAACACCACCAGCCGTAGCTGACCTTTTAGCCTTTAATCCAAGTCCCTGCCATTGGCATAGCGACAGACGAGTGCGGCGCAGGCTGGACCATCGGTTGACTCGGTGCCGGACGGGGCGAAACAGCTGCAACAGGAGCGGACCTAATATGGGGTGTAAAGGTCATCAATTGCCATAGATCACCAAAATGCTCTGCGACTAACATTGTGAACAAAACAAACCAAATGAAATTGATCGCAACAACGATAAAATAATCTAAATTCTGCCCAAACATTTGAAACATTTGAAAAAGGTCTAACTGCCAAACGTAAACTTTGAGAAAAAGGCAAAAGAAGTTTTGGTCGAATTCATTATAATTCTATTTAAAAATTTAATACTGTTTTATTTAGTTTGATTGCGCATATTGTTTACATCAGACACTCCCCTTAATTAATTGAGAACGTATTTCACTGCCTTTATAATCCTTTTGGAATCAGTTACAATAATCCTTTATAATCATTTTATAATAAGCGTATTGCTAGTTAGGACTTTTATATCAGCCGGGCCCTTTTATAATTTGTTATACAATCATTATCAAAATTCTTCATAATCCATTGTTGCGTTATGTTTATGCACATGGCCAGATAGATAGTTTTTAACTGGGACGTGACGTGTGGATACGAAAAAAGCTAATGTCAATTGCAGCCAGGAGGAGCTGTCAAATGCAGCCAAAGGGAACCGTCAAATGCAGTTAGGGGGAACTGTCAAATGTAGCCAGTCCATTTAAAATATGTGAGGAAGAAAGAGTGGCTATGCAAGACAAGAGAACAGAAAAAAAGAAAAAGAAAACATATATCCACAGGTTTTGTCCCAGGATTTTAATAGAGAACATGAAAATTCGATTTGTTTGCATTTGGCAGTGGGCCTTTTTCAAATGTTTGGCTAGAAATTCCTTACTTATTGAAAAAATCAAAAATAGTGCAAGCTGCTCATTTAACCCCATATTCTGAATACCTATCTTGACTTGTTTCCCCATATTTTTACACCATTTGGATGAATTTCCTGTGGGGAATACTAAAAGGATGCCAGATCTGCATATATATTAGTAAATCTGTAGATTTTGCATTTTCACTGCAGATCTTTTGCATATTACAAATATTTAGCGGAACAAAGCCTATGCCAGCCAATCTATACACCAGCCTTCAACATTTTTGATCATTTAAATTATATACATACTACATTTCTACGTCGCATTTATTGAAGATTATTGTAGCAATCTGCAGACTTTTATATTTTTACTGCAGGCTATTGTTTAAATAGACCTGGCATCACTGATGCTGAAATGATTTATTCATATACCTGTCAAAAATATAGAGCATTGTATGAAAATGTATAACCTCACTTTTCTGACAGTTCGGTGTGCTTGTTTACCTAAGACTTGTTTACACGGACTTTTAAAATTTACATTACTTGAATACATTCGATGCTCTTTGAAAGAATATCAATTCAAGAGGGATGAGGATTGGAACAATGGTAACCTTGTTCATACATTGACCAATCGGCGCTGGATGTAAAACCCGGTGGCGTATGCTGAATCGAAAGCATTGGGCTATAAAACGATTGCTTTCTGGATGATGGATTTGTACACATTTGTTTGTTTGCTCATGGGTTAATTCCTAACAAGATGATCCGATTGATTATTCATTTTTAGGCGGTGAAGTTTACCTGAACTTTATAGGTAACGAATTTGGTCGATGATAAGTTAAAGTTGAAATGATTTTGATCGTTCAATGCCCATATCGAAGAAGGTTTACATTGGTCAGAAGGCCTACCAGCGTATGATAGCTGCGAACATGAGGACAAGGTTATCGCTTTCGAATGGAACAATCATTTATTATTCGTGTTCAAGTTCCATTACAGTAAAAGTTTCGTCGATTATCGCATTGTCGTTGATTTAGCCGAAAAATGCAAAATAGCGCTCGGCACTGACGATAAGGAGTAAGAAGGATTTGATTGGAGTGATAATAATGCAGAGCATTATATATTCTGGTAGAATATCAGGGAGGAGAAATTATATGTAAATTTATATTATATCCCGAGTTGCCATCATTTTGGCACCGCAATAAAGCTATCTGCAACTGCTGTCTTGTTCAAATTGGCACCAAATAACTAGGCAGCGAATGATAAATTTCATAGTCAATTTATTTACTTTTTCTGAAGGATAAGTAATTAGTATGTTGTGAATATATGTGTCGCCGGTGCCGTGTGTTATGGTGGTACCGGACGGAACCGTTGGTCAGCAGACCGTCCTTGTCGTACTGGTCATAGATGATACTCTTTTTTTTATCTGATAGCACTTGACATGCTTCGGAGATCTGTCTTAACGCTCTCTACTTAGCGCAGGATACGCGAAAGCGCTGCTAGCTTTCGAAAGAAAATTCCTAGCTGCTGCTACTCTATCAGTCTCTCTCTCGACTGAGGACTACAATTTCGGTCGATTAAATTATGCTATGAAAATTGTACTTCCTGGAATTTCATCTAACGAGATCAATTCATTGTGAGGAATTTCGCTGCGTTCCAATATTGCTTGCCTCTGTAGGTGATGATGTGTTTGGCAGCCAGCTCTTATGTTTTGGGTAATTTTGCTATCTTATTCTGCTGAATAAATCATCTGCCTAAAGCCTCTATGTTATACTACGGTCACTTTAAAAACGCCCTGCTATTTAATCTTGTAGCTCTCGGCAAGTCAGTCCTGGCACTCTTCTCGACTATTTTTGGCACTATACCGCTGACGTCGCACTTATCACGGTGATCAAACTTGGCGAGAGCGGTAGTGGTTTCGTCGGAATTGTTCACTCGACAAGCAGTAAGTGCAAGGACTCTGCTACTTATGCCTGAGCCCCTCATTGAAACCTTCGTCCTGCCGGAGTGTTAGCTTCGTATGATACCGGAGCGTATTGCTGAACCGAAGCAGTCTGCTACTGGCGCTGCTTCCTTCGAATCGGAATCGCTGAATATTCCCGTTAGCCGAATGTCCAACGTGGCCGAAGGCAAACCGATTGCAGCAACACCACCAGCCGTAGCTGACATTTTAGCTTTCAATCCAAGTCCCTGCCATTGGCATAGCGACAGACGAGTGCGGCGCAGGCTGAACGTCGGTTGACTCGTTGCCGGACAGCTGCAACAGGAGCGGACCTAGTATGGGGTGTAAAGGTCATCAATTGCCATAGATCACCAAAACGCTCTGCGACTAACATTGTGAACAAAACAAACCAAATGAAATTGATCGCAACAACGATAAAATAATCTAAATTCTACCTACACATTTGAAACATTTGAAAAGGGTCTAACTGCCAAACATAAACCCTGAGAAAAAGGCAAAAGATGTTTTTGTCGAATTCATTATAATTCTATTTAAAACTTTAATACAGTTTTATTTAGTTTGATTGCGCATATTGTTTACATCAGACACTCCCCTTAATTCATTGAGTATGTATTTCACTGCCTTTATAATCCTTTTGGAATCAGTTACAATAATCATTTATAATCATTTTATAAAAAGCGTATTGTTAGTTAGGACTTTTATATCAGCCGGGCCCTTTTATAATTTGTTATAAAATCATTATCAAAATTCTTCATAATCCATTGTTGCGTTATGTTTATGCACATGGCCAGATAGATAGTTTTTAACTGGGACGTGACGTGTGGATACGAAAAAACCTAATGTCAATTGCAGCCAGGGGGAGCTGTCAAATGCAGCCAAAGGGAACCGTCAAATGCAGTCAGGGGGAACTGTCAAATGTAGCCAGTCCATTTAAAATATGTGAGGAAGAAAGAGTGGCTATGCAAGACAAGAGATCAAATGAACAGAAAAAATGAAAAAGAAAACATCTATCCACAGGTTTTGTCCCAGGATTTTAATAGAGAACATGAAAATTCGATTTGTTTGCATTTGGCAGTAGGCCTTTTTCAAATGTTTGGCTAGAAATGCCTTCTTCAATGAATCATGTACAAGAAAAGTAAAAATGTTAAATTTAACGGAATAATGTATGATGCCGACATCAAATAAAAAATTACAGCTGAGCGACCTTGTTTGGAAAGTGTTAACATTTGGCAGCGAACCAAGCCAAGTTTCTCATACTATGATCGAATCAACAAAGATTCCATGACCATGTAAACAATCTCTCTGAACTGTCAAAAAAGTGAGGTTAAACATTATCATGCAATGTTCTCCAACGAGAGGTTCACTTTAGTTTGTTTACATAATCAATGAACTTTGTACCGCGACTCACCACTTCATTTGCCGCGTTGCCAGGAACTCAAGCAAAAATATACAAAACAGTGTTGCCCAAACACACATTTTGAGTCCCACCATTCTTGCAAAGGTGAAAAAAATACTCAACATTCTTGCATTTTTCAAATTTAAAAAAATCATTAAAAAATCACGATAGCTCCAAATAGTCTCATTTCAACGGCAATATTCTTAAAAATGTGTAGCCTTTTGAATAAAAATAAGAAAAAAGGGGGTAAGGTCGGACGAGAAAGGTCTATTGGCAATTTGTATTCGACAGTTTACATGACGTCACCCACGTTACTGGTTGGAACGGTCAAACCTGTATCGAAGGATATCAATCATTTTCTGACGTGTTCTTGATGTCCCATCAGTAGCGTTAGGGCGATCTATGATTGGGTATCTAAGTTATTTTATGCTTCAGATTATACGGTATGCGCGCCAATAGAGATGCTTCGACATCTCCAAAGGAGCTCTCGGAACGACTCCAAACTTTTAAGAATCCGTTAATGGCTTCAACAGAACACACAAAATTTTTGCGTTCATTTCGTTAAGTTCGTGGAAATTCATGTATTTTCACGAAGGAATCCGGATCATGTAACAGCTCAGCCCGGGAACAATCTGACAGAAAGTGCTTGTATCATATATGTACCACTGATTTGATAATGGTGCTATTATCCCATCACCATATGAGTGTCATGACCAACGAAACCTGGCGGAAGTGAAGCTAGGTTTAGGTCTGATGGAACAAAGACAGTCTCTAGAAAATAATAAATGGCCTAAACTATCTGCTTTTAAAAAAAATAATGTGACCTTTTTAAATTTGAGCCGCCATAATGACACCAAATTTATGAGTCCAAATCCTTATTTTTCCGTTACAGTTTATTTTAATTGCAAGAAATCTTTATCATAAACCAATTTGATTATCAAACTTCCGTGAAGGCAGGTACAACCTATTTGTTTCATTTGACCAATTTAACAGTGCTTGCTTAAAGTTTGTTTTGGATACAAATGTACCCCACAAAACCGTTAGCGTTAGTGTTTTGTCATGTGTACATAATTCAAAAAAAATTATATATTTTTTTAAAAGCAAAATATTGATACATAGTAAGCGAGAAACTTGTGTAAAATTGTATAAGTTCCAACTCTTCTGAATAATAGTAACTGTTATTTGGTATAACAAAGCACTACAGCAAAGTAACTAGAAAATGTGTTTGGATCGGTATCGTAATTTTTGCTTTTGCGGATGAAAGAGTCAAAACACATTCGTGAATGATTTCTATATACTATGCAAGACGCATCATTCGATTCGTTATCTTCTGCAGCCCAGGCTCTGGAACATACTTTATATACACGTACAATGCACCGGCTCTACCTATTCCTTCGACGCCTTCCTGTTTCATCTCTGTTACTGCATATTGCTGTATTTTTAACGTTTGTGTTGGCATTTGGTTTTCAAAAAGGATTGGAATAAATACTTTTTGACCGGTTTTTGAAAAAAATTGATCAAAAGGAACCGGAGTTATAGCAATATGAAGAAACAAGGGAATTTTGACGTATTTTAAAGACTTTTTCTATACAAAATGAAATATTACATACTTAAATAGTCAAAACACGAATATTTTTAAACAGATTACTTCACGAATGATTTTGGAATAAAACTATCCAATTTAATTATAAATTTAATAAAAATTAGACATACTAGAGCGATTTTAGTTCTGGGGTACGAATAAACCCCACAAAACCGTTTACGTAGAGAAAAAGTCGCCGCGGCCTAAGTATCGGTTTTAAAGTACCTGTCGAAATTTATATTCCATTATAGAAAGTTTAACCGATATTTTCCAATAAATTCCTGTTGACTTGGTTTATTACTAATTATCATGAAAAATAATACGCAAAGAGAGTTTAGATGAGAAACTCGTATTGTTGAATGATCTTTCATGAATGTTCGTTTAAAAAATTAAATAATTCAGGCAGTTTGCGAATCTGAAGAGACGGAATTTTATGCATTTATTCATACAATATTTGAGCACCAGAAAATACGACGAATTCTAGCGATTCAGAGGTGCTAACAATTGGTACGGTTATATGTGTCATCCATTCGTATTACGAAGTATAATTCACTACTACAAAAAAGACTGCGTTTTGTTTATAGACGCAAACAGTGTCATGAAATGGATGGGTTGTTTTGTTCAAAACCCGAACCCGACACGACCCCGATAATTTCCAATTTGAAAAACCCGAACCCGACCCGAGCCCGAAAGTCAAAAATTTCATAAACTCGGACCCGACCCGAACCCGAGAATTTCAAATTTGAAAACCCGGAACCCGACCCGAACCCGAGAAGCTTAAATTTACAGAACCCGAACCCGACCCGAAACCCGTCGGGTTCGGGTCGGGTCCGGGTTTCGGGTCCAAAAACCCGAACCCGACCATCTCTAAACAGATATCCTAACAACTTCTTCGAACATGTTCAAAGTTTTTAGAGTTGGTTTCAGTAACTGCACAAATTTGAACAAGATTTTCTGGTTCGGTAATTGTTTACTTTAGCTACTTTTCCCCCTGTAAGTGGAAAACATGTTTTTCTTTCGTGAATATGCTAGTTTAGTGTTGTAGATTCATAAAAATGAGGCGGAAAGCGAATATTTTTAATAATTCATTAATTAGCTTTAAAGTAAGTTGTACCTAATAACTTTGTTCATAGGGTTATTGTACTCCCGAAAGTGAGGTTTTTGGCGAAGCTAGTTTAATGCGGCTATGCCGCACAGCCGTAGTCCTCGTACTCGTCATCGGAAACGTAAACGAACCTGTGATCCACTCGTTTGCCCGGTATACTCAAGCATAGGGGCTATCCCTAGTTTAAGTCCGACTGAGCGGTAGCGAAGTCGGACAGCATGAGAAAAAAATCGATGTGGCGTAGCCACATTAGGCATTAACAATGTTTTATTTAGTAACAATAGGATTGTATTCATCGGCAAAAATTAAATTATTGTCACTGCCTAATGTGGCTATGCCACATCGTTTCAATTAGGTGCTGTCCGACTTCGCTGCCGCTAAGTCGGACTTAAACTAGGGATAGCCCCTATGTTTGAGTATACCGGACAAACGAGTGGATCACAGGTTTGCTTGCGTTTCTGATGACAAGCCGCATTAAACTAGCTTCGCTAAAAACCTTACTTTCGGGAGCACAATAACCCTATGTGCAAGGTTAGTAGGTGGAACTTATTTTTAGTCTCATTAATAAATTATTAAAAATTTTCGCTTTCCGCCTCTTTTTTATGAATCTGCAACACTAAACTAGCATATTCACGAAAGAAAAACATGTTTTCCACTTACAGGGGGAAAAGTAGCTAAAGTAAACAGTGGTTCCACAAAATATCCCAATGTTTGTTTCAGCTTCAGTCTTCTGACCTATAATACTAATCCGATTTTCTCGATGCGAATAATCTGTTGAGTTTATCGGTGATCTGTCACACTATCGCAAGAAACAAAATACAGTTCAGTTACTGGGTCCGATAACATTTTATGAATTTGTTTATCATCGAAGAAATTATTCACGTTTTCAACCCAGAGTTAATATTGGCTCAAAGGTACCAATAGTATTCCCGATTTGCCTACATGAGAGAAAGCCCTCATCGTCCATTATAGGAATTCGCGTTGCTCTGTACTCCAAATGAACGAACTATACGAACTTTAATTTAAATGTTCTAGATTGAATACCAGTCAAATTTATATAATTCGGGATTCTTGTGTATTCCTACTCAAATTCATCAACCGATTACGATTCGGTTGGCTTCGGAATTCAAAACATGCATGATTGTCTATTTGATGTCATGAAATCGAATACGTATTATTTTTACTAAACTTCCGTAGAATTCTGAAGAAATTTTGAAAATTTCGTAGATTTCACGAGTTAATCCGTAGAAAGGACAGAAATCCGTAGATCTACGGGAAAATCCGTAGGGTTGGCCACCCTACTAATAATACTAGTAACTCACCTTCTTCACGATCTGTAAAGCCTGCTGAATCCAGAAATTTGCGTGTACTGTTATCGTCCCAGATGTGTATATTTTTGGCTTGTAATTCCTTTGCGTTTGTACTTCCTCGAATAAACCAAAGTAGCTCCTCAGCTACACCCCGGAAGAATACTTTTTTTGTAGTTAACAACGGCATTTTACCGTTTCTCAAATTATACTTTATTTGAGCCCCAAAAACGGACAAAGTGCCAACACCAGTGCGATCCATACGTTTGTTGCCTGTAGATAAAACTCGACGAATCAAGTTAAGATACTGCGTTTCATCGTCGTTTTGAGAGTTTTCTGAATCTACTTGATTTTGCATTTGGGATGATTTCTCTGAATCAAGATCACTAGTTATATTCGAGGCCTATTGATAAAAAAAATAAACGCACACGTTAGTCAAAAATTTACATCTACCGATTCTACGTTAGGCTCCAAATCTTTAGTCTGTGCCTACACGGTAAAAAATTGTCACGTTTAATTCAAATGATTTTACACTTGAATCAGTTTATCATGCATCACTAACAATTGAAGTGATTTAGCATTGATTTTTTAAGGATTCATAACTCGTATCAAAATGACCTGGTCTTTGAAAGCTATTTAATAGAAATGATCTTTAAATTGAAATGAATAGCCGTTGAATTTGCACCACTGTACTAATCTATTGAATTTGAGTGGTTTCATCTTTAATTACAACTGTCAAAGGTACCAAAACACTAAAGTCTTCAACCGATTACAAACACATGTTCGTAAATAGGAGCAAAAATGGATAAGTTGCATTTCCAAAGTAATGTAGAACGTGAGTATTATATATTGTACTTGTGGTTAATTTATGCAATTATTTATTCTCAGCTAACATATTTATAATGGGATATGCCGTAAGAAATGTGTATATAGTTGAATGCAAGATCAATCAGAAGCAATGTGCAACTCATTTCAAATGGAAGTGTTTTGCTGTTGATTTTGTAGTGTTTTGATATGATCTATTCCAATAGATTGACACATCGCATTGAAATGTTGGGCAAGTAGTGCGAAATCAACTGCAAATCACTTTTCATTAGAGTGACGATTTTTTACCGTGTAGGATAGGATCCGCCAGCTGGCTTCTTCTTATATTTTACCCTTCCCTGTTGAAAACGACATACCCCCACTCGACCAATGTTGCCAAAATATTTGTTTTGTTTCGATCGTATATTTGTTCTGATTAAAATATTCTACATTATGTACCAATTTCATGCTTCTGGAAAAATCAAAGATTTAGTCTTTATATACGCATTTAAACGATTATAACGTTTTTTTTCCATCGGAATACAGCAAAACAAAATAATATATATTCGTTATTGTACATTACGAAAAGTATCTTCATGCCTCTTCATTTTTGTAAGTTGCTTTCTGAGTCAAGCAACCTCTGTCACAAGAATAATCTTCTCTGTTGGGATTTATTTTAAATATTCTAAACCTACTTTTCTGCAAGTTTTAATTTTTGTTTTGGAGCAATGTATAGGTTTGTTCCAGTACTACACTGCCGCTAGAAGCATAATTGTCCCATGTGTATAGGGATTCCCATAGCACATGGGACAGTAATGCTTCTAGCGGCAGTACAGTACAGCAGTAGCAAATCCACGCTCCTATTTACACCGATAATCAGTTGAAAACAGTAAAATTCAACTGTATCGATAATACCAAAGGAAGAACAAGAAGCGACTTCCGGGATCACTTTCTCCCTGTTTGCTCAGTACTTCTAATTTACTCGGTACTGGAACACAGACAATTTTTACATGAAGTTCAAAATATTTTCATACTTACGCTACACAGCCTGTTGATTTCGAAAAGAGGCATTTCCGCATTATTCCGCACACAGAACAGAATCCACGATAACCGCGCTACCGGATCTCTCGGGAACTTCAGTTCTGGATAATATGCTTGATTTCGTCTGCCACATAATGCCTGCACTTCATAATTACAGACGGTATCTCGAGAAAACAAAAAAATCAACACAGTTAACAATCGTCGTTTTATGTTTGATATCACAATATGACAACACTTCCAAGCAGCCCTTTAGTACTTTTAGTTTCCAAACCGAAGGTTTGCCTATGTAACTTTCGTCCAATCACGAGCTGGTTCAGAATTGGTTCAAAAACAGGGGACAGAGCTGGCGGATCCTCTCCTCGGTCTGTGCCTAAGACAAGGCAAGACAACTAGTAAGCGAATAAGCGATTTCTGGAGCCAGCGTGGAGCCAAAATGACGTCTTCGAATTATACTAATAGGCAGAGATGCCAGATACTTTTTTCAAATGCCAGCAAATAATAATTTTTAGAGTCTGAGAAGTACCAAAATGCCTAAAATAGATAAAGCTGTAATTTGAAACTAGTGTAACCAAAACCTTTATTTTGAAAAATCTGTGAATATCTGCAACCAAACTAAAAAAAACTGTAAATATCTGCAACCAAATTAAAAAATCAGCAAATATCTGCGTTATCGAAAAAATCTGCAGCTGACATAAATGGCCAATTTCTTCACTTGGATTAAAACCGGTTTTCGGCTAATTGGCCACCAGCAACCCAAAAACTGGTTTTCAGCTAAAACCGGTTTTCATCCAGTGAAGAAATCGGTAGTAAAAGTCTGCGAATTCGCAGACATGTCTGCAAATCTGGCATCTCTGCTAATAGGCAATCCAAGCAGGGTGGCCAGACCTACCGATTTATCGGTAGTCCTACCGGCTTTGGTCTTCCCTACCGATTCACAGACGACCAAGGCAAAACTACCGATATTTTGTTATTCCTACCGAAAACTACCGTTTTTTATTGATTTTGGACACATCCTACTCAACATTCATTTTTTGGGTTGGATTTGGTCAGAGATCTGTGTTGTCAGTATTTTACAATTCTATGTCAATACTACGTTTTTGGGACAACAACCCAGCCTACCGATAACTACCGATAAACTTTTAGTGACCCTACCGATATTAAGGAATTCTATCTGGCCACCCTGAATCCAAGACCAGCTTCCGGGCAACACAACACTCTGAAAAATTTTCACGTTCGATTTACCTGAAAACATAGGTGGTTTTCATCCACCCTATTTTCACGTAACTATTACCGGAAATGCACGTAGCCGATTAAAATTTAGTTTCCGGTAAATAAGGCATGATTGTCACGTACTTCTTACGTGATGTTTTGGTGAGAACTATGTGAAATCAGGTAATATTTACGCGATATTCCGTTGTATTTAAAATGCTTTTAAGGTAGGATGTACGTGGATTTTCACGTTCGATTTACCTGAAAACATAGGTGGTTTTCGTCCACCCTATTTTTTACGTAACTTTTACCGGAATTGCACGTACACGCAGAAAAATATAGCATATTTAAACCAAAAATATGTGTTATTGAATCCAATCATTTTTTGTTTATCACTTTAACAAACAAACTTATTGGTTTGAAAATATTTTTTTATTAGAACAACAACAAATTTTTGCTTTCAAAAAATACATTTTTAGTATCAATAATTTTCTTTTAATTTCAATAAAATAATTATTGAAAAACGGAACGATAATTTTGTTTTATTAAAACAATAAATATTTTTTATTGAATTCAATAAATAATTTTATTGTCTCCCGACCAATAATTTAATTTATTGAATTTAATGCATAATTTTATTGAACCTACAAATCTTTTTTCTGCGTGTAGTCTAATGAAATTGTGTTTAAACCAACAACGTTGATTAAACTATGTACGTGATTAGTCCAATAAATAAGACATGATTTTCACGTGCTTTTTTGCGTGAAGTTTTGGCAAAATCGACAGGAAATCAGGTAACATTTACGTGATGTTCCGTTATGTTTAAACTTATTTTCAGGTAGGAGGTACGTGGATTTCCAATGAGGATAATGGAATTTATATACAGGCTTGATTTAATTTCATACTTGAAATAATTTGTTTATTTGTTTTTATGTATACATATATATGTTTTACTTTGGTTGATGATGTGATTTCCATATGCTTATATCTTTGACCTGAGCAGTGCAGTAATTCTTCATTATCAATTGAAACATTTCAATGATAATGAGAATGGCAACCATTCAGTTTCCATTTGTCCCTATTCACTCGATTGATTTTGACATACTTCTTCAGATGAAATACTAAAATTCATCTTCAATTGAATGGGAGCATGTGTTCATTTGAAATATTTTATCCTATGGAAGTCGATGTGGACATGAAATGATGTTACTAAAAGTTCACTCCGAACACAAAGGCATAGCGAACGAAACATATACCAGTCAAACGAACGAAAATGAAATATAAACTATACAGTCCTATGCAAATTATTTCACACACACTACTTGGGGTTTGTTCCTACAATTATTACGGCCAAATAGTTTTGGTTACCAGGTGTTGGACGCTCGTAGGACCAAAGTGCATCGTAGCGGACTAACGGGAGGACGAGATGAACTATTCTAACGCCAGCTATCATGATGTCACACTAATGCAGATTTGTAAATATGTTCTTTATACATAGCTATAGAGTTCTATGCAAATCATTTCACTCACACTACTTGGGGGTTTGTTTTCCTCCAGCTGTCATATGTAAAACTGTCAGTTAACTCAAACGTTTTAAATAGCTTGCCTAACGTATTTATGATGGTGCTCTGTGCCACTGTGAAACTTCTGCCGGAGACGTACACTACCGGTTGGTCGGGATCCAACCTGCAAATAATCCGACCGAAAAGCTCTTTTCGATTTGTTTTCCTCCATCTATCAGAACATTGTGATAGGTAGAGGAAAACAAATCGTGAACACACTAAAGCAGTTACTGATTGTCAAGTATTGAATAAATGGTAGGCATATTTTCGAAAGTAAAAGTAAATCTAAAAAACGTATTGCTTTTTAGGGGAAATTATCGACAATACTCATTGGATTATTTTATATTATCACATTTACGGATTACTGGCAATTCTCTATAACAATTGCGAATTATTTCATAATCATTAAGACATATAAAAGTAATCCTGATACACCCTAACCTTTACTAATACATCTTGATGCAACAGAAGCATGCACTGTAAAAAAATCATATAATTCATTCAAATATTTCCACACATGATGAAGCGCAAATATCAACAAAATGATTCCAAAACACTTCTACAAAATCCCCAAAATTTATGTCAAACCCTAATGTTTTATCACATAAACATAGTAACACAGTGATTTCTATTAGTTTCCTTTTGAATTCAATTCCATTGAAATTTCTGAGATTTACCTTGCACTTTGCACCAGTATTTTGTAACAGTGCGTTCGACTAGAGCATTAAATGTAAACAAAAGTATAGGTCAAAATGTAGAATGTGTGGTGTGAAACAAAGTCCAGTAGTTTAAACTCTATTGGCGATTTGCTGCAAAGCTCAACTTGATCATGCGACACCTACGATTCAGCTCATGAACTAACAAAGTGATACAGTTTGTTTTCATACACTCGTAATTGAATCGTAGCTTCCAACAAAATTTCAATTTTATGCTCGAAAAAGCATTACCAGTACCAAAATATGCATGAAATGGGTAAGAAATTTAGTTTTATTTGCAATTATTTAGAAGTTGCAACCATTAATCTATTTGGCTTATACATTTCTTCGAAATATACTCGTACCATTATGGTGCTTATTAAAATACTTTTGTTAAATTAAATTTCAGCTGGAAACCGAGACCCAATCAAGACCAATATTAAACTCCTTGATATTTTGGACTACGTAGGAGATTCTGTTAGACCTATCAGAGAAAGATCTGCTGTGTATGATGCAAAGCATGTAGTTTGTATAGGTTATACCAGAAAAATTGATAACAAAGTTTGCATCAAAGGCTACGTAACACAATCTTCTCACCCTGGTAACATGCCGCATGAAGTCAGCTTAAGGATAACAAATAATGTTTCTGAATGGGCCCTTTGCTGCTCATGTAAAGCAGGAACCGCTCGGTGCAAACATATAGTGGCTTGTCTACTTCATCTAAACCGGTAGCTATGCCGTTATACTTTAAAGTGCACAGCTGTTTTATCTAGTCACATATTTTAGATCTGAAGAAATAGAATATCTGTCTTGCACTGACACGCAGCAAGCATGGGGGATTCTAAAAACAGAGAAAATTGGTTCATGGGGCGCGAAAAAAGTTACTGAGCTTTGCTGTTCCAAAACACCTACTCGTATTCTTCCCACTGATCCAGAGCTTAGAGATGCGATCGTGAAGGAGTCTTTCACGAGGATATTGAACGGTACACCCAAAACAATTTCCCAATGCAAAAAAGGCATTACATCCTTTCGTGCATATACCGAATTAGAATCATGCCTTCTTCGCGTTGTAGACCAAGCATAGTTACTGCATCATACCAACACAGCTTGATTCATGATGAAATAAATTGATTGAGAATACACGCTACCATATTATCTGCCCGCATGTAAAAGTATTAGTGGTTTTGCTTGCTGAGTCTCCAAAAAGGTGGTGTTTTCTATACATGAATACCTCTGGGGTGTTTGTAAGAAGCTCTGTCTTCATACACAGTTACGCTTTTTTGTCTGCGAACAGCTCAATTTCAACCACACTAAACGCGTGAACAGTTTGCGTTTATGAGAGTGTGTGATATACGCATTATTTTCCCATAGCGAATGGCTTTTGTCGTAAAATCATCGCTCTCTCATTCTATGCTTCAGAGAAGAGTGGAAGAAAATGATTTGTGCTCAGATTGATTTGCGATGATCGTTAAACAGGGCGATGATGTGCGCTCGCTTGATGACATGGCGTCATATTGGCGTAGTCAACATAAAAAACTTTGTAACAAAATTAAGGAAATTTGTCTAAATACAAAGGAGAAGCACTTTAGTTTCGATCAAATTAGAGAAAGTGTGCATTGTTTTCTATTGTCTACTGCTACTGGTATTTGTTGATGACATTTCAAGCGATTTTGACGTTGTCAAACTGACCCCCATTGATCGGTTGAAAAACGATGTTACCTATTGAGTTCTACAATGAACTTTAAAAAACCTAATTGTCAAACTCTGTATGTAGAGATAGGGATGCCAGTTACCTGTGTGCGCTGGATTCGCATGTTCGGGAAATAATACAAACTGGATTGAGTAACTGCCACTGATGCTCAAAAGTGCAAAACCATGTCATCACTGCCCTTATAGTTTATGATACTTTAAACTTAAATACTTTTACTGCCAAATACCTATATGATATCACCTGAAAGTACTGTTGATGTGAGGAATGCCAGAAATGATTGGTGGACGGCTTCTATCAGACAAATGTTGAAATTTGTTAGCCCAATGTTCCCATATAGGTAACTTTCTCCTGCGTATAGTGCGCTTAAATAATCGTTAATCATTATTAACATTTATGAACCTATCTAGTGGCTAGAACTCGCATATTGCTGGTAAATTTAGGGTTGAGAGAACGCCGAAAGCTCAATATAAAATCAACACATAATCATCACCCACACCCCTTCAATTTGATGATGTTATAAACTGTTCTCTCCAATATGCAGCATGTGATCAGTAGACAGGCGAAATGCAAACAGTTCCTTGAGCGTGTATTAGTATTTTCAGAGCGCATATGTATCCGAGTGGAGATATCCTTTACATGTGTATTAGTGAGGAGTCATTTCACTACTAATACTACGATATCGTTAAATTCACTAATACATTCCCAACTGTGGGTTTGTGTAAGTTTCTGTGGTGTAATCGCCATTTAAAACATTTTTGTCCCGGACCAATATCGCTTTCTATGCATTATACCAGTTACAATGCAAAATTCTCATTAGAATCATGCTTATTCGCATGTAATTCATACGGCTAGCGTTTTGGGTGTATGTATAATACCATATGTATGCATAGTTCTTCTGTATTTTGTTTTGTGTGTCTTTGTAGTTTCAAAATCTTCAGCATTGTTTAAGCACAGAGAAGGAAGAGTATTGAATCCACCAATAGTGCATCCAGTTCGGGCCTTTCAATCAAATCCTTCATCTTCAGGATATTGTTCGAGAGAAGAGCTAAGTGCAATGCTGCGAAGAATTTCTGATGTATCGATAAATACTGCGAGCTTCATGAAATTAGAAGAAAGAGAATACTTTGTGTCGCATTCCTTGCGAATCATTTTTCTGCAATTGCTGGCCAACACGTCTTGACCCACCAACTGTGCTCGAAAAACTGCCAAATAATCGCGTGCCTACTTTCTTTGCCACATTCAATACACTCACACTTGCTCACAAAACCGAAGGCTTTACTATTCCCTTCTCTCATGTCCAACTCTCACAACTAAAACATATACGTCGACAAAGCTTTCGCTCAGTTGACAAGCACGCCACCACTCCACCAGTCTGGCATCCATCAATCTTTATTTTTCTCTCGGTTTCTCCCTCTCGTTTCCCATAAGAATTCAAACCGTCAGCCACACACACTTACTCACGGGACAGCTCACTTAGGTAAGTATGTTCAACTGCAACCCACACCGTCGCACACCCATCGCTCTGTCGTTTTATCGCTCAGTTTCTCCCTCTCGTTTCCAAAGCTTCGAAATTATGCTTTACAAAGCACACACATTACAACGGGACAACGTCTTGAAGTTCTATTCTGGTGGCACCTTCGTACTTTATGCTCGAATCGTGTCGTTCACAAATAATAGGGATGACTATTTTCTTTTTTTTTGCCAGCCATATTCAATGAAAAGATATTTTTGTATGCTCAATTTATATATTTTTTCTATGAAGGTCTTATCTACTACACTTTGAAAATAACGTTAAGCTTGATATGGATAAAGTGATTGATGTTGCTATTGAAACCCTATATCAGAATACAAATCCAAAGATCATTTCGTATCACGGCTAGTTCTTGCTACAAATTATATACATATTTAACGAACGTCAATCCTAACTGGGATAAAAAAAATTGCTCAATATTGGAGCATGAACAACATTAAAACAAGTGCAATGAAATATGGTACGAAAACAGAGAATTTAGCATTCGAGTGCTATAAACGTAGAAGGAATCCATTAATTAGAAAAAGTGGTTTCATAATTAAGCAGGACGAATCCTGGTTTGGAGCATCCCCAGATAGGGTTGACCCTATTGGTGACATGATTCTGGAAATCAAATGTCCAGTAGTAGGGGAAAATGGCGGGATATCTAATATCGAAAACTGTAATGCAGTCAAAAAGTACGTTAAGCGGTGTCCTCAAATGAGCGCTCTGAAAATGAATGTCAAACATGCTTATTACGCTCAGGTGCAAATGAATATGTGGGTAACAAATACCAAATCTTGTGATTTTATTCTGTATTCATCAAAAGAGGATGATTTTATTCTGATAGAAGTATCTTTCGATATTGTTTTCGTAGAAAAGATGGCTAATGATCTAAAATGCCTATATTTTTCAGAAATGCTCCCAAGGCTCATAAAGAGATCGAACGATTGATATCAATGTGTGTAAACAAAACTATGTAAAAGTCTACTGTTCCTTACTATTTGTCAAACGATATTATGCTTTCAAAGTATCTTTTTATTTAAAAATGGAAAATGTGCATGTTACAATAAAAGTTATCAGCAAAATAATAATACCACATAAAATAATACTTTGAAATTTGAAGTAATTTCATTTTACTAACAATTGAAAATGGAATGTAATTGCGAACATTTTGGAAATAGTATGTACTGTGCCATTTACACGATCCAACAGTCTTCCGTCACCGACACAACACGTCAATGGAACGTTGAAATTTGTTACAAGAAGTTCCTATGGAGACGTTGACACACATGGTCAATGACACGGAACATTTTGATGTACCGAACGTGTGTACGCGCATATACAAAAAATGCATGCAACTTGTCCTGATGGAACGGTGACGTGACTTTGAGGTTCTGTTCCGTTGGAGAAAGCTGATGTATCGTGCGTTATATTACTTAATGGAATAATTAAATTCGCAGCACTGAATAACATCGTACACGGTAAATTTGATATACATAGGGAATTAGTACTAGCGTACTCAGTAAGTCCAGTCGGAAAATTAGCCAGAATTCTGACTGGCTTTAACTAGGAATCCGGTTCCAAGGACACAGCCGATTCTAACCAGAATCGATAGTGTCACTGGAGCCGGAAGATTTATTAGAACCAGCCAGAAATCCGGCACATTTTCCGACTGATTTTACTGGGTAGTATCCATAAACTACCCTCTAAGAACGGTTGGTTTCAAAATCGTCCAATGAAGGACGTTCGTTGGACCAATTTGGACAACGTCCAAATAACCGTTCAACGAACGTCCATCGTTGGACCCGTGTTGAACGATTTTGAAACAATTTTTTGGACGTCTCAGTGGGTATAGTGAGAACTTAACCAGTAACTTCAGCCGGAAAATGAGTCGGATTACTTGCTGGTTCCAATAAGTACTCCGGCTCCAGTGACACAATCGATTCTAATTAGAAGGACTTGTGCCACTGGAGCCGGAATACGAACCAAAACCAGCCAAAATTCCGGTTCGTTTTCCTGCTGAACTCAATTGGGTACCAACTAATGAGACGTTTGTTTGACAATTCAGCAATGGGTTTTGTCAACAAGATTGTTTTGCTCTACTCCTGCGACAGAAAAACTCGTCCGACAAACATATTTCGTTAGTCCGATTCGCTTGATATTAGATCGAATCAACGATATTGTCGAACTCATGGATTGCTTAATTGCTGAAAATAATGTAATATTTATCCATATCCAGGTAAAAGCTACTGTGAGTGTGTTAATAATCACCTAATTTAGGTACAGTGATTTACTTCTACTTTCGCGCACTTTTCAGGTTTTCTAATGGCGTTTTTGCTTGAAGCGAAACTGAGTCAGTTTTAACCCCAACTGCTGTCAAAATGTATGAACTGACAGCGGTTGGGGTTAGAACCTGACTCAGTTTCGGGGTCAAGCAAAAACGCCATAAGTAAATTGTGGAATTTCTACCTATTTTATGGTACTACGCTAGTACTTATTTACTAGGTACATTCAGTTTACCGTGTACCTAGTTCCCAAAGTCCCCTCTAAGAACGGTTGGTTTCAAAATCGTCCAATGAAGGACATTCGTTAGACCAATTTGGACAACGTCCAAATAACCGTTCAACAAACGCCCATCGTTGGACCCGTGTTGAAAGATTTTGAAACAATTTTTTGGACGTCTCAGTGGGTCGTGATGTGCTTTTTCTACGTTGCTTGGCAATTGTGGGATGCTGCAAATTCTGTTACGTTTTACAGCTTGTTGTCAGTAAATCCGGAGACAGAGGTTTGTACAATACATTTAACAAAATCCATCTCATCGATTCTCTAGCCAATTTTATCTGTTCTTTTCATTAGCAGATATGGAATCGTATAACACCGCGGGATCAACTTCCTCGTCCAACGGCCAGTATGGTAAAATTGGCAAAAAATTTATTTCGTCAAAAACTGCCTTGCTCAAAACCGTCTAAAACTACCTGTTTTGGTAGATCATGAAGATACGCTTACCGATTGTCGTACAGGTTATCGTTTTACATTCAACGACAATAGACAGTGTTCAACATGGTCACCGGCAAATTGTCATTAGTGCTTATTCATCCTCCTGTACATGATATGCATATTAGTAGGCAACCCCTCGGGAATCCAAGTACCTTAAGAAACTGGAAGTATTGCTGAGCAAACAGGAAGCAAATCGTTCCTGTGTTCTTAGTAAGAATAAGTATTACAAGAAACCTAATATGTTGAGTGATCAGTAACTATTGTCATTTATCGCGGATGAAACCGCGTAACAGCCAAGGCAATGCCACCAGCACAAAGTTGCGTTTACCTATGACAAGGCATTACTCTTTAATCTGCTAATCTTGACGGTCTCGTTGGTCCTATACTACATTGCGACATGCATGATTGATACTGCTCATAAGCAAACGAAGAGCGAGTACAACGGAAGCATTAAGTTGAAAATCTACCTGCCCAGTTCATCAACTGCCACACTACGAAATTCTACATTACTTACTTGAAGGGAAAGTTGATCGTCTAGCCGTCTGCAATCGGACACTGACATGACAGGAAGAATGTAGACCTGGTTGATTTCTCGGAATTGTACATCCCGCCAGCTAAATTATGATAATTAATTTCGGATTTTTGTTGGTACGCGAAGACGTTTTCGGATCTTATTATTAGCATTTCGGTTGAGAATTTGCCGATCCGAATAATATAAATAGCGGTGTTATCACATTAATATGTTAATTCATTTTCGTTTCAGATATGGTGATGCTGGACAACGGCAATGCGCAAAGTGTACTGTTCACCTACACACCCCATTAACCCATTTCAGATGGTAGTACATCGTAAACAACATTGTTAAAAACTAATGTGTTAGTTTGTACTAATTATTACATCCGAGGTATCTCTAATTAACTTTAGTATTATTATAGTAATTATTTTATTTCAAATAAATAAATGTATCAAATTAAAATCCATTTTTAATTTTGCTTTGACATATTATTGTTATTCTAGGAGTACAAAGTTTACATTTTAAATATATTTACTTTTGATAAGAGAAAATTCCTAATCACAATGTTTTAACTTTGAAAATTAAAGGAACGATTCCATTCAGAATGAATGTTTGCGAAAACTTAAAAAGAAAGTAAACTCGTCTTAAATTTTATGTGTTGGAATCGCACTATCGAAAATACTATTTAGTATTTACTAATCGAATATACTATACTAGTTAGTTGAAAGGTTTTCTAGTTTAAGGCCAAATTTATGTCAAATACCAAGTGCATTTCAAAGTTATGATTACAATATGCTGAAACGAAATATGTGTTGCGACTATAAATTAATTGAGAACAGTAGTTCTTTCTTCAAAAAGTTATCGTTTTATCGTGTTTTTCTTTCGTACAATTAAATAAAATATACTCTTTTATTGTATTGTATATTTATTGGGGCTTTAACCTGGTTGGTCATTCGCCCATACTCTCTTATTTTTTATTACATGCATTTTTTATAAATATATGGTAGTCAAGATATAGTATTGTATTTCTTTACTAATGATACCAAATCGTTTGTCTTTACATTTTGGTTATATTCTAAAACTTATCTTCACGAAGAATGGGACGAGTCAAATAGACCTTTCTCGTCAAAATTTTTTATATGATAGGATGCTTCCTTTTTTATTCCCAATTCGTTACTGCCTATTGCCGCGATGATTTGGTACCTCTAACTATTGAAAAAATAAAAAATAGTGCAAGCTGCCCATTTAACCCTATATTCTGAATACCTATCTTGCCTTGCTTCCCCGTATTTTTACGGCTGGATGTTGTTGGCTCGAATCAAAACTTGTCGAAAGTAAACAAAGTTCATTTCATATCGTCAACCTGGCGCCCAGGTGGTGAAATCAACGGAGTGCTGGAGTGATGCCAAAAAAATTTTATTTCCAGATTAAATTTTACTAAACTTCCCAGTTTAACTCAGCCGGAATGCTGGCTGGTTCTAATTCGTATTCCAGCTCCTGTGACACAACCGATTCAAGTTAGAATGTTCAAGGGGTACCATTTCGATGCGGCTTAGCCGCATAACCGAGGCCTAGGAACCGAAGCGCCGTCGGAAGCAAGCGAACCTGTGACCCACTCGTTTGCCCGGCTTACTCAAACATAGGGGCTATCCCTAGTTTAAGTCCGACTGAGCGGTAGCGAAGTCGGACAGCACGCGCAAAAGCGATGTGGCGTAGCCACATTGGGTGCTGGAAACAAAATAAAATTGGCAACGCTAGTAAAATGTAAACACAAATGAACACTCCGGATGAACCTATCGTCAATTGACATTTCGACGAGTTTTGATTCGAGCCAATAATATGGGCCCATTTTTACACCATTTGGATGAATTTCCTGTGGGGAATACTAAAAGGATGCCAGATCTGCATATATATTAGTAAATTTGAAGATTTTGCATTTTCACTGCAGATCTTTTGCAGATTACAAATATTTAGCAGAACAAAGCCTATGCCAGCCAATTTATTCGCCTGCTTTCAACATTTTTGATCATTTAATATATATATATATATATATATATATATATATATATATATATATATATATATATATATATATATATATATATATATATATATATATATATATATATATATATATATATATATATATATATATATATATATATATATATATATATATATATATATATATATATATATATATATATATATATATATATATATATATATATATATATATATATATATATATATATATATATATATATATATATATATATATATATATATATATATATATATATATATATATATATATATATATATATATATATATATACTACATTTCTATGTCAAATTTATTGAAGATTTTTGTAGCAATCTGCAGACTTTTATATTTTTACTGCAGGCTATTGTTTAAATGGACCTGGCATCACTGATGCTGAAATGATTCATTCATATAGCTGTCAAAAACATAGAGCATTGTATGAAAATGTATAACCTCACTTTTCTGACAGTTCAGTGTGCTTGTTTACCTAAGACTTGTTTACATGGACTTTTAAAATTTACATTACTTGAATACTTTCGATGCTCTTTGTTCATACATTGACCAATCGGCACTGGATGTAATACCCGGTGACATATGCTGAATCGCAAGATCAAGTATTGGGCTATAAAACGATTGCTTTCTGGATGATGGATAAGGATTTTTACACATTTGTTTGTTTGCTCGTGGGTTAAGTCCTAACAAGATGATCCGATTGATTACTCATTTTAGGTGGTGAAGTTTACCTGAACTGTATAGGTAACGAATTCGGTTGATGATAAGTTGTTGAAATGATTTTGTTCGTTCAATGTCCATATCGAAGAACGTTTCCATTGGTCAGAATGCCTGCCAGCGTATGATGGCTGCAAACATGAGGACAACAAGGTTATCGCTTTCGAATGGAACAATTATTTATTAATCGTGTTCAAGTTCCATTACAGCAAAAGTTTCGTCGATGATCACATTGTCATTGATTTAGCCGGCAAATGCAAAACAGTGCTCGGCACTGACGATAAGGAGTAAGAAGGATTTGATATGAGTGATAAGAATGCAGAGCATTATACATTCTGGAAGAATATCAGGGAGGAGAAATTTTATGTAAATTTATATTATATCCCGAGTTGCCATCATTTTGGCACCGCAATAAAGGTATCTTTCAACTGCTGTCTTGTTCAAATTGGTAGGAAATAACTAGGCATGCTTCGGAGATCTGTCTTAACGCTCTCTACTTAGCGCAGGATACGCGAAACCGCTGCTAGCTTTCCAAAGAAAATTCCTAACTGCTGCTACTCTATCAGTCTCTCTCGACTGAGGACTACAATTTCGGTCGGATAAATTATGCTATGAAAATTGTATTTCCTGGAATTTCATCTGACGCGATCAATTCATTGTGAGGAACTTCGCTGCGTTTCAATATTGCTTGCCTCTGTAGGTGATGATGTGTGTGGATTCACTTCGGCACGGCAGCCTGAATAAATCATCTGCCCAAAAGCCTCTAGGTTATACTATGGTCACTTTAAAAACGCTCTGCTATTTAATCTTGTAGCTCTCGGCATGTCAGTCCTGGCACTCTTCTCGACTATTCCTGGCACTGTACCGCTGATGTCGCACTTATTACGGTATTCAAACTTGGCGAGAGCGGCAGTAGTTTCGTCGGAATTGTTCACTCGACAAGCAGTAAGATCAAGGACTCTGCTACTTATGCCTGAGCCCCTCGTTGAAACCTTCGTCCTGCCGGAGTGTTAGCTTCGTCCGATACCGGAGCGTATTGCTGAACCGAAGCAGTCTGCTACTGGCGCTGCTTCCTTCGAATCGGAATCGCTGAATATTCCCGTTAGCCGAATGTACAACGTGGCCGAAGGCAAACCGATTGCAGTAACACCACCAGCCGTAGCTGACATTTTAGCCTTTAATCCAAGTCCCTGTCATTGACATAGCGACAGACGAGTGCGGCGCAGGCTGGACCATCGGTTGACTCGGTGCCGGACGGGTCGAAACAGCTGCAACAGGAGCGGACCTAGAATGGGTTGTAAAGGTCATCAATTGCCATAGATCACCAAAATGCTCTGCGACTAACATTGTGAACAAGACAAACCAAATGAAATTGATCGCAACAACGATAAAATAATCTAAATTCTACCCAAACATTTGAAACATTTGAAAAGGGTCTAACTGCCAAACGTAAACCTTGAGAAAAAGGCAAAAGAAGTTTGGGTCGAATTCATTATAATTCTATTTAAAAAATTTAATACTGTTTTATTTAGTTTAATTGTGCATATTGTTTACATCAGACACTCCCCTTAATTCATTGAGTACGTATTTCACTGCCTTTATAATCCTTTTGGAATCAGTTACAATAATCCTTTATAATCATTTTATAATAAGTGTATTGCTAGTTAGGACTTTTATATCAGCCGGGCCCTTTTATAATTTGTTATAAAATCATTATCAAAATTCTTCATAATCCATTGTTGCGTTATGTTTATGTACATGGCCAGATAGATAGTTTTTAACTGGGACGGGAGTGTGGATACGAAAAACCTAATGTCAATTGCAGCCCGGGGTAGCTGTCAAATGCAGCCAAAGGGAACCGTCAAATGCTGTCAGAGGGAACTGTCAAATGTAGCCAGTCCATTTAAAATATGTGAGGAAGAAAGAGTGGCTATGCAAGACAAGAGATAAAATGAACAGAAAAAAAGAAAAAGAAAATATCTATCCACAGGTTCTGTCCCAGGATTTTAATAGAGAACATGAAAATTCAATTTGTTTGCATTTGGCAGTAGGTCTTTTTCAAATGTTTGGCTAGAAATTCCTTACTTCTTCAATGAATCATGTACAAGAAAAGTAAAAATCTCGAGTACTTTTTCAAATGGACGTATGTAACAATGAGAGATTCTCTTTGAGGTCTTTCTCTTCTGTTCATTACTCGGCCATTTCAACATTTACTACTCTACTCTTTGCATAATATTGTAGTAAAAACCGTCGGCTTTCGATATGTACTGGAAAATTAGTACAAAGTGTTGTAATGACGTCGTAATAAACGAAAGAGAAAGTAAACAAAGAGAGGCTCTCAATGTTACTTACGTCCATTTGAAAAAGTACTCGAGAAATGTTAAATTTAACGGAACGATGTATGATGCCGACATCAAATAAAAACTTACAGCTGAGCGACCTTGTTTGGAAAGTGTTAATATTTGGTAGGGTGACCATATCAGACGAGTAAAAAAACCAGGACAGTCGAAAGGGTACTGATTCCGCCGTTACCTTTCAATCGACATTGCCTTTTCCGCATGTTTTCGGCAGTTAAAAAGTTCTGGGGTCTGACAGGCAGAGCTTGCACAGTAAAAAAGTTATGGGAGTCTGGGAGGAAGAGCTCTGCCAGAAAGTCTTTAATCGGAATTTCACAGTGACAGTTCTTGCTACACCACCATAAGCAAACGTTTAATGCTGAGATGGTCTATGCAAGGTTGCTGTTATTCGCGTCGTTGGACTCAAAAACATTCACCACCTTCGAATAATCTGAGAACGAAGGGAGCAAAACATGCACTGCGAATGAAGCAACCGCTATGCTTAATACGAGCGGCCGTGAGCGACCTGTGTACGATGAGCGTTCTTGCTGTTCGTGCCGTCTTCCATTCGTTCCTATTCCACTCTCTTGTATTGTTACGAACTGGTGGAATCATAGACGAGTGCACCTGCCAATGACGACTCAAGACGAGTCATTGTAAGACTCGCCGCGAGTGAAACCAGATGCAAGCATGAATGCGAACGTACGCGGAAGTTTGAAGAGAAAAATAAGTGATGCAGTGGAAGAAGTGAACGATTCCGCTGGAGGCAAAAAATATAGATGTCTCGCGGATATCGATGCTGAAAGGAAATGTGTATACGAACAAAAAAATTTCAATCCGGGCAATTTTAAGCGTCACTTTATATCCTGTCACGCGGAAGTGGCGCATCGGTTAAACTTAGTGAGCGAAGGTAGTGATCAGCCGCAAAATACCAAAAAGCGACCAAAGTCGGCGTCTAAGGTGCAGGTGGAAACCACCAGAAGTAATGTGCTTTTAGGCACATTGCAAATGATAACAGAGAACAACCTCTCGATTCGATTCCCGGAATGGGAAGGTGTTCAGTTGCTATTGGGTCCTTTGTGGAATGCATGCGATTTAAAAATTTCAAGGAACACACTTCCAACCCTCATTCACCGTGCTGCTGACATTATGCGGCATACAATGGCCGGTAAGTTTTACCAAAAGCCAATTTGCCTTAAAGTAGATGCAGCAACCCGGCATTCGAAGTCGATTTTTGGCATAAACTTGACTTTTACGGATGACGACGGCATTGTACAGATAATGCATTTAGGTAAGTAAAATTTATCATATTATGTAATTAAATATATGGAATAATAACACCAACGGACCAACCACCAGCTTTTTATGTATCTATATATTGAAAATAGTATATTTGTGGAACTTTTTGTGCAGGTTTTTTTTTAAGAAAAACGGAAATACGAAGCGAAAGTTCTCAATTCACATCATCATCATCTTTCGTTTCGTATTTCCTTTTGTATAAGAAAATAACAGGTAAAGTCTAATAACCCTTTAACGTATGATGGTTAATAGTAATGGTGAAGTTTTTCCACAAAATATAATGCTTTTTCATCTCCCAAAGGTTTGCAATGCTGAAAGAAACACCTTGCATATTGTGATATTTAACTTCAGAACATTGTTCAATGGCTCAATTACCACTGGTGGCGCAAATCACTTCCGTGTAAAGGCCCGAACATAATCAATGCGGTGCGGCACGATACGGCGCGGCAATTTTGTTTAAACCATTTCGATTGGATGCGTGTACCCACAAAGACTGTGATGCGGCTCGTTGCGGCGGCTGCAGGGTTTAAAATTTCTCAACAAGAATGCGGCAAGCGCGTTCGGCAAACGTGCGTGGATTTATTTATCGTATAACTGGGAATTCAAGAGGAAGGCACATTATTTTCAGAGATTATTCTGTTGCAATTAATGTAGGCTACTATTCGTGGTAAAATATTTTTTGAAAGTCATTGGAAATGCTTAAAAAATAGAAATATGAAGAAATTCAGAAATTTCACTTATTTTGAATTCAATGCGATGACATACATATTTTTGTACTTCGAACCATTGCAATTTATGTAGGCTACAATTATTAAGGGAAACTCTTTTGAAATTTATTGTATCTTTTCCAACAAATGATAGGAATCGTAGAATTTCAGAAATATATGTTGTTCAGCTAATAACTTTAAATTCAAAGCAATAACATATACATTTTTGTACAACAGTCGTTTCCAAATTATGTAGGCTTCAGTTTACGAATATGCTTGAAATTCATTAGAAATACACACACCAAAATCTCATAGAAATATCAAAATAGAACATTGAAAAAACAAGTATGATAGATGTTACTATTTTAAGGGTTAAATGTAATATAATGCACCATATAAATTTTGTACAACAAATATTCTTTTTAGACAGAAAATGGTGTATCATATCAATGTTCCATGGTAACTTTAATGAAATTTTTTATTGGTGTTTACTATATAACATGCCCGTTTTTGAAGGCACATGTTATTTCTTACTATAATCAGTAATTTTTGAAAATCTTGATTTACGATGTATGGTATTATTCCATGTATGGAATCACGACGGACGTTGAGATCCATCTGGTGTCTTATACAATTTTTATATTCATTTTTATCGATTGTAGTTTTTTTTATAATAGTGGTTCTTTGTGATTTCATTATTGTAAACGTCTTTTTATATACATTTATGTTTATTTCATTTTCCGAAGAAACGTTAAGATATACCCGTGAATAAATTCCGTTTGACAGAAGCATCTGCGGCCCATGGGGTGTCCCGGAAAACTGGTTCTGGAATCTCCTGAATCGTCCATAAGAACCTCACATACCAATAGAAATGCTTGAAATGTCAAATACCACAAAACTTGCAGGTATAGATGACGAAAGTAAATAAATTCTAAAGAATTTGTAAGCCTGATTTCGAAATATTAATTTGGATGGATTTTCATTTCGCTTTTTGTTAAAATATGCTTGTTCTCAAATTCATCATCTACCATTTTGGCACAAACCTTTTCTAAGATGTCTAAAATTTGAAGTTATTAACTTTCTACCATAGTTGATTAGTTGAAAATTGTGGAAATTATAATTTCAATCTTACCTTAGTCATAGTAAAAAAATATTATTGTGTTAATGTGTAGTAAAATTGAAAAGGATGAAAGGATCATTTTAACTACAAGTTTTTCTTTACTTGAACACTGAATATGGTTAATGTATTCATACAGACAATCGTAACATTTTTAACTGTCGTCTGGGTTTGTTGGAAATATTTTTTTTACCAATACTATTTGAGCAAACAATAGTTTTAAGAGCAGTCATGTTTAGAGATTTACTGGAACAATATTTTCAGTGTGAGAAATCTCATTTATTCTGCAATTCTACAATATAACATCCAATGAATTTTTAACGAAAAAAAATCAGAAACTTTTACCTGCATCCATTGTCATTGTTTGATGTATAAAAATGTGTATGCCATCGATTTAAATATAAATATTGACTGAATAAATGAAATTGCTGAATTTCTCTTCGTAGTTTGTTTAGTACTTTAAATGAATTTCACAAGACTTTCATTTATAAACTGTAGTCTATATTCCCGAAATGAATGCACCCTTTTGGTTTAAATGTCGTTAATAAAAACAAAAAAAACATGTAGTCTATATTATTTGCAATCTATTGATGTATAATAATGTATAAACCATCGCTGTAGCTTCAAAGTTTGTGGTTGAGCAATTGCTAAATATCTTCTTGCCGCATTCACTGCGGCAGCGATTTTAGTCCTTGCCGCATTTGCCGCAACGCAGCTTATTGTGTTTACGCCTTAAGACTTTAATCAGTATTAAAATCATGTTTCAATTTATTTTAATTCAGCTGCTCACGAAATGCCTGAAAGACAGACGCAAGAGAATCTACAACGAGTAATTATGGATGAGATCAAGGTTTTTGGGATTGAATATTCGCAAATTGTGGCTATCACCAGCGACAATGGTCAAAATATATTGGCCGCAGTTCGATACATGAAACGACTGTTGGGAGATACCCTAGAGGGCTCCCTCGGTAGTATTCTTCGCAAAGAATATTCACTTGTTGCGAACTCTTGTGATTCGGAGAATATCGAAACACCGGAACTGACTGAAACCTTTGTTAGAGATGAGGAAGACATTTTAGAATGCGAATTACAGATGGTACCTGAAAATGACGACTTCGTTGAAGATTTATCTCGAACCGAATACGACGATGAACTGTTTGAAGATGGCGAAGATGATAAGATGATTAACATCGACATCCTGGAAAGTGTAAGATGTGGAGCCCATACAGCTCAATTGGCTGTATGGGACGTCTTGCGAGAGTACAAAACTCGCCTCTCGAACATCAACAAAAAATGCCTCAGAATGCACAAGAAAGCCAACCGCCAAATGTTCATGTTCCATAAAACTGCTCTACCACCGAAGGTTTGTGAAACAAGGTGGAATATATGGTACATATTACTGCGATACCTCAAGGAACTAGAAGGTACACCATTTTTGGCGCTTCTTCAAACCAATGATCCGGATATTGGTAAGAATTTGTATTTTTCTAAGATTAAGGTAAAGAATCAAAATGGTTGTACATCAACAATTTTAGTTATTTAGTTTTTCAAGCAGTATGTATCGTATAACTAATATATAAATTATTTTTCAGATTTCTCTCGGCAATGGTCTTTCATAAATAAGTTTTGTGATGCCTTTGAGCCGTTGTTCTACCTAACATTGAGATCGCAGAAAGATCATGTGCCAGTATCGCAATTCTACGCAGATTGGCTACTGTGCCAAGCACAGTTGAACGCAGTCAATCAATCGCAAAACAATGTCTTAGCCAGAAAATTGCTCGTTGCTATGGACAAACGATCGAAGATACTACGTACCAGCATGCCTTTTAAAGCATGTTTATACATTGACCCTAGATTCAATTTCCTTGGGTCGAATCGTCTCAGTGCCGATGAAAAAATCGAAATACAGGTTGGTTCTAACGAACGCTGCGCATATTTGGAGATATTGGTTTTTTTTTGGTTTCAGAAATACCTCATGTCGTTCAATATTCGACTGAACGACCTTGCAGGCCTAAATGAAGAAAAATGCAGTGACCGGAATGATGAAAAGACTTCTGATGACTTCGTTGAGGAGTATCTCACGAACTTATTTCAGGAAGAAACTGTCACTCTGAGTCCATCAACAAACAGTTCAGATTCCTTCATAACGGAGATAATCAAATTGGAAACTCGCCCGAAGGTTCCCATCACTGCATTTTCAGCAAAAGAAGTCACTAATGCCCTTGCACTACCATCAACTAGTGCACATTCCCCAACATCTGATTATTTCGATATATTCAAATATTGGAAACAGCGAAAAGTTTCCAATCCTCGCTTGTACCGCATTGCCATGGCACTGCTTTCGATTCCCTCTACACAAGTTACCGTAGAAAGATTATTTAGTCAGTTGAAACTCCTAATTACAGATTCAAGAACGCGGCTTGGGGACAAAATGATAAAAGATATCATGCTCCTCAAAATGAATAAAGTTTTGTGGCCCGAAGTCATCATGGTGCTCGAAGCAGAGTTAGAAAAATGACACACTGTATAGCTAGAAATTCTTCGATCTTTGTTAGATTGATGACAGAACTTGTTTAATCTACATCTTTTATTTACTAATAAATGAATTATGGAAAATGGTACATTAGTTTATTTTTTGTTCTGATATCCAGAGTCATACGCATTGAAGAGCGAATAAAGGCGCTAAAATCTAGGCTTATTAGCCAGGGCAATGTGAAAATACTTTTGTCCCGTCCCAATGGACCAAAGGAGTGACATTAACCTTCTTAGCCAAGTCACTCCCAACGATTTATTATATGCCCCTAAAACTGAAACGGTCGGTCGTTTTTTCCTCCTCTAAGATTCAAAACAATTCGTTCATTAAATTTTTCATTGAATGGATAATTCAATCGCTATCTAATTTTGAAACATCTTCAAACCCAACTCTGCACAGTAGGGCTGGCCGTTTTTATATTTGCTACATAGGAAAATATTCTTCTAATATTAGTATTGACAAGAATAACACTATAGAATAGGGTGGAAGTTTTCCGTGGCTTAACTTTTTGTCGGTTCCGACAGCATAAGTCATTAAATTGACTTTACGCTTGTCCGGACATGCCGCAGACTCAGGTGATTCGCATTTAATGCCAAAAGATCCTGACTTCTGCGTTGCAGAAGACAAAGAGTTAAGTAGCCGGGAAACTCTAAGCTTGCTCATTGACCCTACTCCACGCTTTTCTAAACTTTCTTACAAGTATTTGAACTTGCTCTTCCTTGAGTACTATGGCTCCTAATATTTGAAAAATACTTCAGCTTCCAGTCCCTTGCTAATTATATGTCGTTACAATATAAAAAACTACAGAATAAGTTCAGTGTTTTTCAGGATGGTTTTCAATACTGGCTGTGTAAGGGTTGGAACAAAACAGAACAGAACAGATGTCCAGTGTCATACGCATTCAACATTAACCTTCAAGGGATAAATTTCAAGGGATTTGTAGGGTTTGATAATGTTTTTGGCCACGAAACTGTATTATAATTTTGTGGCGATATAGAGAGTGTTTGTTCATTCAGTTAATGTTTATATAATAATTTCTTACATGAATATATTCGCAAAATGTCACCACAAAATTTCAAAATTGAGCCAGCGATAGTGAATATTTCGTGCGCGTGCGGTCCAAATACATCATAAATCAAAATCCTCTGGGCCAACTGTTTTGAAACTTCGCAGAGATTTCACATCGTTTCCCAGGTAACTACTAGAGCATTCATTTTCAATTATTATATTATTTTTACATCAATAACAAATTGAGTGTTTTTTCGGCTTCCAGCTGTTATACAAAAATGTAACATCTCGAAAAAAGAAAAATTCTACGTAGTTTTAACACGTTAATTCAAAATTTTCCATTTTATATCCATAACGTTGACACATTTAGCTAAATCGCCTATCCATATAAAAAGTGACTCAGGTAGATAGGGTGATGAGCCTATTTTCACCATACTAAGCAAGGTGCCTCACTAATTCGATAATTTCTTGCATTACAATCAATGGACTGCGTAAAAATTGACATGAACCGCTTTGCTTCGTTGTTAAGAACCAATACAATAACACAAATGCGTTGAAAACAGTAAAATTCTCGTGTTTGAGCACAATGAAAACTCGAATCGAGTGCCCCTATTGTTGCGCTACCATTTGACTCAATGCCTTGAACAAAGATGGCAGACACTGCTCTAACCAACGGCTTCAAATTGGTAGGGTGATAATAGAAACATGGTGCAAATAGGCTCATCACCCTACCTGGAGAAATACATGAAAAAGCACTGCGCAAAATTTCCAAACGGTTGGTCTAGTAGATTAAAAGTCATGATGTACAGCGCAAACTTTTTTGTGGCGCCTCCATAAAGGAATGTCACTTGCTAAATTTAAAATATTTTACAATAAAAATCTTACAAAATGTCGATCAAATGTAGCAAAATCATATAAAAAACAATCGAATATACTAACACTTTCTGTATAACTAGAAATAATTCCTAAAAACATACCATTTTTCATCGAATCCTAACGCTCATTCGAGTAACCTTAGATTCCTCCTGCTTATGGTAAACTTTTATTTTCCTTACCACAAATCTTCACTGCCCTCAATTGTGGCGCATTTTTTAGCCGTTCCTAGATGTTTTTATAAGATTTTACAATCATAGATATTCATTGTGGCACGTTTAATTGATGATTACAGAGGGAGATAATATAAATAAGATAAATAAAAAAGCACGTGCCATGCTGCACAGCGAAACGAACTGGTAAGTAGCCTGTTCAAGCTGTTGGCATTATGCATCAATATACAATGCAAAATTTATACGAAGAACTCAAATAATTATTAGTGTAATTTATAATCCTTGCCTCGGCCATAAAGATGATGAGACGCAGCTCTCATAAAAAAGTGCACAGGTTATACCTAACATCATAATTTTCTTGACAGCTAATAATTATAATAGGCTGGAAAGGGCAAACTCTATGCACGAAACTCCCCCGGTGCACATGAATCGTAAGTTCAATATTCTGGTTACAGTTGAAACTGGAAAATCCAACCAGCGACACTCGTATTTTCTCTGGTTCTAAACAATGGAATCACGTCGGAAGTAGTGCGCTGTATTCGTACAATGATGCGCTATGCAGCGCACTGCTCCCGACATCATTGATTAGTACTAAACAACAGAAAAAAAACGACTGTCGTTGGTTGGATTTTCCAGGTTTCAACTGTAACGATAATAGTCAGAAACAGAAAATCCATTGCTCGCAGTTAGCTGCATCAGCTCACCGAAGAAAGCATCGTCTCGAGCGTTCATCGCGAGTGGATGGTTTGGGTTAAGCTGAGCATATGTCGCAAGCGAAAAACTTTCTTGCCGAGTGAACCGATCCAAACTCGTGGCCCGACGCTAAAAGAGAACGAGTGACGTGTGTTCGGTTAGCCAAGGTGCGTAATTCACCGAATGGCGAACGAAAGTGTGGAAGAAGCATAAACACGAAAAGCAATAATTCTCTCGTATTCACTTCCCTTCGAGAACGAACGGAAAGCAGTTTCGCATAGCACAAGCACGTCTTTGATGAAATGTATATAATCTGAGGGATGTCTCATTGTGAGAATCAGCAACCTTGGGTCTATGCAGTACCGGCGAGGAGTTTTCAGTACTAAAAACACGACATGGACGTAAATCAGAAACATCAGTGATCCCAAGTAGCTTCCCTGCGCTATGCCTGGCAATCTCGATTGACAACCATTATCTCTCGACTTGAGAGCTGCAAAACCTACCGTTGTTACCAAAAATTTCTCCGTTTAATCGATTGTTATATGAAAACTGGCGGATAGCTTGGTGTAAATAATATCAGTTTGAGCCCGAGCTTGAAAAAATTGACATCCCTGCGTGAATTTGAAAGAAAACAAAATTCAATTCATGCACGACGCGATGAAAGAAATGTTTGGTTCGTTTCCCTCGTTTTCGTTCATGCTATTCTCGCTGTTAATGTTGTATGGGCTTTCACGATTACCTGGTTTGAGTTGCTTGTGGGGCCTACGGGTCACGATCGCGTATCCGTGTTCTTTGTTATTTACTTTAATATCGGTGGTGCTGGCAGTTGTTTGGGAAGTAGTAGGCACATCACAATGATCGTTCACGCTGTGCGTACGTTCTGTTGTTCCATTAATCGTTGGTGCCTGAGCTGCAAATCCGATGGTTTGTGATTTAGTTGATGTTGATGAAGGGCTGTGTGAAGGGTATGCTTGCAGTTGATATTGCTTCGTTAGAGGTTTGTGTACATGGTTTCTCGTAGTGTGTCTTCTTGTATAACAACCTAGGACACGCAGGAGTCTGTCCTTCATACGTGCGCAGCGTGATTTGAGATTTGGTCACGCGTTTTGCTTTGAATTGAAAGTTCAGATATGAAGGAATAGGTCACTCGCATTCTCACGAAATAAAAACCACCGTTACGTATTCCGACATGATGGTTGTAATAAATTTATTAATAGTACCCAGGTGTTGATCGTGCAGACGCATATCAATCTTATCATTGTCGATATAAATGGGTATCTTGGTCGTATCATGCTCAACGACGTATTGCATGTTGTCTTCCATTGCGTAGCTTTCCGTTATAGCCAAAGTTTTAAATGTTATCAGTAATGAGTGTAGTAAGCTTGTATAACGACGACTTCCGATAGTCTAAACTGCATTTGCAAATTTGCTTTTGAATTTTGCTGTTGAGTTTCAAACATCTTGAAATGAATGATCGATATCGTATCGATGAAATTAACGGTGCTTTATTGTTCACAATGGCTTTGGAAAATATTTATTATTCGATTGCTTTGCTTGTTTATAATACTGGCACGGTACATATAGACAGCAAACTTTAGGTAGAAACGTTCGTTTGATTCACTGCACTGTTGACAAGTAGAGCGACTGATTAGGTGCTATTTTTCTTTTTATGGAATGGATTTCCAGTAAGACGAAAAAAACCACTAACAAGAGATCTCAAGTAGAAGCAGAAGCACCAAAATGCCGATGTGTCTTTTCAGAGGTACCAAAGGGAATTCTTCGAGTCCCGGATTGAATGACGATTTAAGCCAAGGAGAAGCGCTGGTAACCATTGTTTCATCGATATTGACGACGTACTCTTGGGAGATTTAAAGAACCATCGAAAGGTACAATTGGGAGATTCGACTATATTAAGTTTTGTTTGACACATTCCGATTGAGGATGAGTATATGTTGCAGTTATGGTTGCGGTCAGTCGTTACTGCGATCTAGAGCATAGTGAAAATCGAAGACTGAATAGATAGAAATATATTAGGCTTACACGAGAAAAACCAGGACAAATCAAGCATTTTCCTCGACTTCCCAGGACACCAGGACAGACAATGCAAAACCAGGACATGTCCTGGGAAACCAGGACGTATGGTCACCCTATATTTGGCAGCGAACCAAACCAAGTTTCTCATACTATGATCGAATCAACAAAAATTCCAAGACCATGTAAACAATCTTTCTGAACTGTCAAAAAAGTGAGGTTAAACATTATCATGCAATGTTCTCCACCGAGAAGTTCACTTTAGTTTGTTTACATAACCAATGAACTTTGTACCGCGAATCACCACTTCATTTGCCGCGTTGCCAGGAACTCAAGCAAAAATAAACAAAACAGTGTTGCCCAAACACACATTTTGAGTCCCACCATTCTTGCAAAGGTGAAAAAAATACTCAACATTCTTGCATTTTTCAAATTTAAAAAAATCATTAAAAAATCACGATAGCTCTAAAAAGTCTCTGGCGAATGACCCTGTGTGGTTAAAGCCCAATAAATAATAATAATAATAATAATAATAATAAAAAGTCTCATTTCAACGGAAATATTCTTAAAAACGTGTATTCTTTTGAATAAAAAAAAAGAAAAAAGGGGGTTAGTTCGGACGAGAAAGGTGCCGCAGATGATGATCATGATATCATCGATATTTACCCACAGTATGTGAATCCACGATATCCTTAAGGATTGAAAATATTTTTAGGCGTTGCATGATCCTCTCAACATGTATTCTCGCCTTGGCTATTGCTTCGTTCGTAACTGCTTCTGATGCTGTGAGCTTGTTATTAAGCATATATGGTGGGATGTGTAATTTTATTCCTTTCATTGACAACTCATTTTCTATGGTGAAACCTTTGTCAACCATAACTTCGTCCACATGAAGATGTAATGAAGCGATAAGATTTTCTTGATTAAATATAAATTTATCCGATGCCTTTCCAGAATATGCTTTACTACAAAAGGTGATAAGTCCCGCTGGACTAACTCCAATCAGAATCTTAATCGTGCGTCTTGACTTGTATTGAGAATAAGTAGCTAAACGACAATTGAGACACTTCAAGGTGGCCAAAGGTATCTCGGTACAGTCTAGCACAATGGAAACGTTAGCAAACTTTCCTTAGAAGCAATGAGGTATATTCTGCCTTATTTCTTCTTTTTCAGGCATGTAAACAAATGGAGAGAGAATTTGAGCTAATATTTGCACCGTATAATTAAAATATTTAGCTACGGTTGAAGTGTGAGTCTTGAAGAGAATTCCCATGGCAACAAATGACAAGTTTTGCTTAAGCTTTGCAAAAACTAAACTTACTCTGTCTGTGCAGTGCATGCTGAATTTGTTTGGATAGACTGAGTCTTCGAGTTTTTTTGAAGCCAAACACAGTTCTTGTAACATATCAAACGAAGGTAGACCGGTCCACGTATTCAAATCATCGGCACTCTCCAGGAGGTCAGCAAACTTAAACTGTTCTTTTCTCTTTCCTTTGTGGGATATTACCATATCATTATTGGTAGGTACTTGCAAGTTCTGAGTGCAGGTCATGTTGCCTAAATTATCGTATGATCCTTCTGAATTACTCAGCTTCTTTATAAATTTAGTTTCCGTGTGATCATATGATTCAAGGTTACGTACATCTACAACATTTACAAATGTAGATGAAGAATCCAATGTAGGATCATTATCGATGAATGGAGTCGTCACGGCGGACCCTGCGCTTTGAGCAATTTCTTTTGCTACAACATCAAATCGAGGAACTGCTCGACGGTATGAAATACGTGGTTTGTTGTACGGATTACGCTTAGATAGTTCGTCGATGACAGGCAAGTTTCTAGATGGTTTTGTGTTGCTTTTTAAACGTTTTCCACCTGTAAGCAGAAAATATTGTTTAACGGTCTCGATTTTCGATTAATCAGTCTCTGTTTAATGAGTCTTTCAAACTAAAATTATTATCTAAAGTTTCATTTACCTGGTATATAATCACACTTCGTAAAATGGTTGCTGCATACTTTCGAGCTTTTCGTCAAATGTTTTAGTCGTAGAATTTTCTTCCATTCAGAGATACTCTTTGGGCATTTTGGTATACTATGTAATGTTACTGTATCACTAGCACGTGATTTACAGCCTGTTACAGTGCACATTCGATATCTTACAGATCTTGGTAAGCTCATGCAGTATGTATGATCACTGATGAGAATGTTCCCATCGGTACAGTGATTATATTTCCGAGGATGGCTTATTTGTCGTTTAACTTTAATCGATGGAACTGCTTTTGGTCGTAAGAACAGCGATTGCACTAAACATTAGACATAAAATTAAAAAAAAAAACATAAAATAAAAGGAAATATTAAAAGAGCATACCTGTTTTAAAATCGCGCTCTCGAAAATGCTTCTCGCATATTTTCATATTCAATGTATTGTCGTCGTCGTTCATCAGGAAAACGTCCTTCCAAAGATGTAGAAGATCTGACTTCTTTGAGGATGGGAATCGAATTAGATTCTTGCGCGTTTGTGTCCGACATCCCAAGACGCAGCAGCTACTTTTAGCCTTTATTCTTGTTCGCGATTCCGGTATGTTAACGGATGGAACAGCCCATGATTTCAATTTTTTATTCGAATCTGAAGTGAATAGTTATCCTCAGTTTAAAATATTGATCTGATTGCTATATGAAAACTTACAGTATATGAAATCACTTTTCTTGAAATGAGCCCGACATATTCTTTCCTCTCGCGATCCAGACAATTTCATAAATTTACACCATCTCGAAAAGGTTTTGCTTGATTTAGGAGGAACGGGAAATGTTGCGGCGGCCGCGGTGCTTCCCAAACATTCCGGAACTACACATTTCAGCTTGTAGCTCTACGAATATTAGCAAAAATCACTATGTTTTTCACGATTTTCCAACAATATTTACTCACCACCTTATAAAACAATAGTTTTCCTCTGTTTTCGTTAACAATTATCAACAAATGAATCGGTGATATGTTGTTTAAAAGTTATTTTCTTACCAATGTTTACAGAAAATATATGCACTATGACAGAAAAGAAGGAAATCAGCAACACTTTGCTTCCAGCGCTATCTATGAGCGGTTTTAACGTAGAATCGCCAATAACGACTTGTAAATTGCTAAAATGGGAGAATCAAGTGGTAAGTGGACAGCCAAGCATATTCTGTTTCCATAATTTTTATATTTTCTTTGGTTTCAGCAAAAGAACTTACGCTATGGAGAAGTGTGTCAGTTTGCAGTTCAAAAATTTGGATTTCTACTTGGTGTGTATAATGATCCGTCCGTCCGGGAGGTGGTCCAGTAGAGGCAGTCAGGAACTCCAGATACTTGAAAATCACCCGCAGTTTACTGGATTGTTCCGATAATGCTTTGGGATAAAATAGACTGACATGTCAGGCTGATTTGTTGTAATGTGCGACGTGTTCTGCATTGAAGGTGAGTTCTCAGTGGTTTCATTTGAGTAATGCTTAATTCGTTTTTTCTTGTTGATTTAAGGAGCTCAAGCTTGACAAACGGTTCTGAATCACTGGTGGAATGATGATAGCAAAGTCGTTGGATTACAGCAGGTCGTGGGCGACTCTTGAATAATGTCGCGTTGTGTATTATTTGTGATCATTGATCATCATCATTGCAGTATTGAAGTTTCGCAAAATTGAGTGCTGAAGCTCTTGCAAGTAATATTTCCAATTTGCAGAGCCTAAACAAAATACACTTAAAATTCATCAAACTTTGTTTTCAATGATATTGAATAAGAAAGAAAGTTTTCTCTTGTGTGTGCTGTAGTCAAAAATGACAACATCAGCTTGCTTAAATTGAACGGAAACCAATTTGGGTGCGTCTTTAGAAAACAGATGATTTGGATTCTATATAAGCATAGATGATTGGTGGATATTATGCAGGTTCATTTCGATATTGTAATCGCTGCTTTATCCGCTCTCCTCTTTAGGCTTCGTATGTGTTTCTTCTCCCAGCTGCTGCGCATAGTTTGATTTGTCAGTCTGCTAACCACAGAATGCAGAATTTGGTACAGTGTGTACGGCATGTACCCGGCGAAGCAAATCAAACTTCCGGCGTTTCAAAGAATTTGCTCACAGCATGTTTTCGGATACACATATACTATTATTGTAATACAAACACATACTAATGAAATATATTTTACATGGTTATTTTACTTAAAAAATATGGCATTAAGCCGTAATATAACTGAATATGAAACGGATTTCTGTTTTAATCGCATGTTTGAGACTTTGGTTTCCTTGTACTATAATGGGAGTAATGAGTGTTAGTGTTCAAGTGACGATGCTGTGCGAATACAAAGAAGATGACACGTGTGTTATTTATTAGTTGTGATTATATATATTTTGTGAAGCAAAACTAATATTAAAAATTTATATTTAGTTAAACTCTGGGTTCGACTGTGAATTGTTTTCTTGGGGAATGGAGTCAAAGTTGTATGAGGTTGCAATAGTTTACTCGTAAATATCCTTATTCAATTTGGCAAGCAAAATGTGTTCAAGCGTATCCTCTGCCAATGTTGAACGATGGGGTGAAAGGATTAATGCCAGGGAACTGAACGATCTTTCTACTGTAGATTGGGTGGCTGGTACAGGCATGACTACAGATGCTACAGCAGATAGCTCAGGATGGCTCGTTTTTCGGTTCATCCAATGACTCCATACGTCATATTTTGTACTTTGACGCTGTTCAGCTTGGAGTGCTCGTAGCTGCTGTTGAAATGTTGTACTTAAAGCATCAACAGTGGCAAGCGACCCACCGAACATCGCAGTAATAAAATCATCACTTTCGTTTGACACATCAGTCACGTTTCAAGAACATGTTGGCTGAGTCCAACGGTGAGGATCCAATTTCTTTATTCTTTCCCATGTTTGTATAATGAATCTCTAGCAGTGAAAAACTATAATAAAAGACGCTTTTAAACAATTTATGTTTAATTCATTACCTGAATGTACTCTTTCTCTTCCCCCGTAAATATTTTCGAATCGACATAATTGAAACGAGGGTCGAGATGCACGGCCATTTTAAAGGCCATTGATGCACGCAGATTTTCAAGTCTGCTGATGATAATGCTTCTGTTAATTCGTGAGAAAATGGATTGCTTTTTAATTTCTCCACTGAACATATGGTCATCAGCCATTAGATATAAAAGTCGCTCAGTGATGTGTGCTTCACCTGCAACTTTTTCGTACAAATGTAACATGGTTTAAAGGCTTCCAAATAATCCTGGATTCCCAGCTCGGCGAAAGATCTAGAAAGCATTTAAATAAACATTCTAACAATTCATTACCCACAGCATGAGTTTTACCTAGTTCAGAAAATTCTTCGGAAAGTTGAGAGAACATCTTCTGATCCATGAAACATTCGAACATTTTATAAATACCTCCCCACCTAGTTTGGCACCACACCGGAGGATATTTGGCATGGTGGTAATCGAAAAACGTTTTATATTTTATATTTTTGCAGCGCTTGGCAACCTCTGTAATTTTCTTTACCATATCGTTGCTTCTGTTCACAACATCGAGGATAGCAAGTTGCAGAGTATGAACTGCACATCTTACCATATTCAGGTTATCCCGAGCTTGATCATGAAACTCATTTGTAAGCTTTTCAGCAACCTCATCAGCACGATCATTTGTGTTGTCGACATCATCCATTTCTTCATACAGTGTTATAATTGATGATTCAATTATACACGGAAGCATGTTTACGCCGTTGTCAACCGTTATTGAAAATATTTGTTCAATCTTAAGATCGTAGCGAGCCAATATCTCCAGCACTTTATCTTTGAGGTAAGCGGCAATTTGCCTGTCCTTCACCTCAATCATACCTTATAATGATTGTTATTAGAAACATTTTAACCTATCTTGTGTAAACTTACCTAAAGTTCTAACTAGTATTTTGCTACCTACAACATATTGAACACCGATTCCCAATACATGATGATTCAACCGACTAGCTGAGTCTATCATCAAGCAAAGCAACCGAGTCTTCATCTCAGCCGCCATGGCTGGTACCATTTTGGAGACCCCCTGCTTGATATGTGCTTTGGCGTTTGGTCTATTTAGCGTAAGTCCCAAAGCTGCACCCAACGGATCAAAAATCTGTCGAAGACCTTCCCAATCGAAGCATGACAACGGAAGATTGTGATAAGCAACAAGTTTTATTGCTGAATCAACCAACAATTGCTTATCAATGGCCACTGATTTCTTAGGGATACTCCGTGCTTTTTTAACAGTTTCTTCACCGGTTAGTCCGTGTTTTATAGCCAAAGCAGTATGACGAGTTCGAAAATGCCGAATGAAGTTTCCGATATCATATTTCGATTGGATGTATGTGCAACCATCATCCGACCCTTCAATTCGATAGAACGCCCGATCTCCGTTACGATGAACAAACCTAGCAGCAATTTCGGAAAGGTTTTTCCTTTGCTCATTTTTACGTTTTGAACCATCCATTCCGGTAATGAACGCTTGATGAACCGCAGGTAAAATCAATTGAATGTGAACAACTGTTTCAAATGAAATGACGTGGACTCAATTGACATGTATAAAGGATTCAACCGATCATGAATGGCGCATTGAATGAACGTATGTTTATTTAAATGAATGTGAGTGAGTGACCGAATATAATGAATTTGTGAATGATTCATTCGGACCTGTCAAATCATTTCAATTCACATGGTAGGTAATAATGAGAAGAAAGGTTGTCAGATTTGACTGAGCAGTATAGTTTGTTCACATTCAAATGAATGACTTGAAATTTTACCGCACTGGTTTTACATGCCGCATTTCTTGCGGTGGTGTAGCTTCCTGGATCTCAAAGCTTTGTGGAGCCTATAGTAAGCACAACTTCCAGAGATAATACGCCTTCTGATCTCCCGGCTGGTGTTATTGTCCGCAGTCACCAATGAGCCTAGATAGATGAACTCGTCAACCACCTCGAACTCGTCGCCGTCGATCGTATTGCTATTGCCCAAGCGTTCCCTATCGCGATCGGTTCCGCCAGCCAGCATGTACTTCATCTTAGACACATTTATCTTCAGTCCTACTCGTGCTGCTTCGCGCTTCAGTCCGGTATACAGATCTGCTACCGTCTCCTTGTTTCTACCGATTATGTCCACGCCGTCAGCGAAGCACACGAACTTTCCGGACCTCGTGAAAATCGTGCCCCGCATGTTGAACCCCGCTCTTCGCATTACACCTTCCAGCGCTATATTGAACAGCAGGCAGGACAACCCATCGCCTTGTCTTAGTCCCCTGCGTGTTTCAAACGGACCCGAGAGGCCGCCCGAAATTTTGACACAACACCTTACACCATCCATCCTAGCCTTAATCAGTCTTGTCAGCTTCCTAGGGAAGCCGTTCTCGTCCATCATTTTCCATAGCTCTATACGGTCCACCGTGTCATATGCGGGTTTAAAGTCGATGAACAGTTGATGTGTCGGAACCTGGTATTCACGGGATTATAGAAGGATTTGCCGTATAGTAAAGATTTGGTTGTTTGTTGATCTGCCGTTGATGAAACCGGTCTGATAACTCCCGACAAAACCATTTACCAGCGGTGATAGGCGCCGGAACAGAATCTGGGATAGCACTTTGTAAGCGGCATTTGTCACTGTGATCGCTCTGTAGTTTTCACAGTCCAATTCGATTATTCGGTGCATGCTTTCTGTTTCTCCGGACCCACCTTGAGAGATCCGCTTCTAGACCATCCTCACCAACTCACAGTGGGACGAGCCCGGACTTAAGTCCATATATGATGGTTATGCGATATTCTCGCTAGTATTTTTCTCGTATCAGCTGAGCCATCAGAGACATTTTCGCGAGATTTTAGGTGATTTGAATGCAATATGAATTTTTGACAGCTTTTTGAAGGGCATAACTCAAGTGTTTTTTTGCATTATTTGGCCATAGGAACTACATACGGTTATTCTCGTTTTTCAAAGAAACGGTTGATTTTATGAATTGCATTACTTCACCAAAATCATCCGTGTGATAAAATAACATCGTAAAATCGCCAAAAATAAGTCACTAGTAGGTTTAGTTAGTGTTTAGATAACTGTTTGTCATGATTTTTTTTATTGAATTCGAACTTCTAGAGCGATAACAACAACGACGCCCGAGAATGCCCGCGACCACACTATGCTCCTTCGAAAGCTTTTCATTTTCTCTTTAAAATGACCCTAGGCTAGTTTTGCGAAAACTTGCGATAAGTAGTCAAAATTGGTTATTATTAATATTTAATTTGAATATTCACTTTATGACTAGAATAATGACACTAATTTATGCACAACTTTCAAATTGCATTTAGAGCATGATCTACAAGGGTTTTACTAGTGATCAAGAGTTAGGAACCGAGTGGGAAGTATGGTTTTTAAGTGGTAAAGGAATTAAGAATGCTTAAAATTCAGTAAATATTTTCAACCATCTGAAATGTGTCATAAAATGTTTAATGAACTATTTTTGCTAACTTAAGCAAAAAGTGTCAAATTGAGTGAACACATTTGAGTTCTAGTCATTTGGTGAGACTATTTTTTTCCAAGTTTGCATAGCACTGATATAGCTTAAGGGTATGCGATATTGTCCAAATAAAATAAGACCATTTTTAAATGAACCATATACGCGAAAAAAGGATTTTGGATTTCTTTTAATTTAAGGTATGAAATAAGCAATCTAAGTAACTTAAAACACACCTGCGAAAACAAAATCGTTATCCATCTTGTTGATTTGTGAATGTAAATCAATATTCCACTAAGACGCTCAAAATATTTGTTTTGAAAATGAAAAAAAAAAACCTGTTTTAATCCACCTAGAGGTGCAATTGTGCCTTTCTCATTTCTCCAAACTATGATTTAATAGCTGGTTCGTACAATATAACATTATGCTGTATCGATTTTGTTGGCAGTAGAACCTTGCGGCAATTAAAACATAGTAAAATATAACATTATGGAAATGTCTTTCATTCTTAGGGATGATCCATAAATGACGTAGCATTTTTGAGTGATTTTTAACATCCCCCTCCCCCATCGTAGCATTTCGTCACAAAATTCTATATACCCCCCTGATAATTACGTAGCTTGACGGTAACCCTCACCCCCCTCGTTGTCCCCGTAAAAAAAACAAAAAAAAAAAACAAAAAAAAAACAAAAACGATGTTAGCTAGATGAAACGGGTAAGATTGTCGTGGCATCAGGTCAACCCCTATTCCCCTTTAAAAAAGCTACGTAGCATGACATGACCTCCTACCCCCCTGTCGTCACACATCATCACAAAATACAAAACTCCCCCCTCCCCCATATAATGCTACGTCATTTATGGATGGTCCCTTATTACATTTGGTAAGTATATATAAGTATATAAGTACCTTTTTCCATTCATCGCGGTATCGGTTTGAATCGGAGTTTTCTATGTGATCGCACTCCACAACCCGTAACTTCGGAGCCGGAAGTCGGATGGAGATGGAATTTAATATCAGTTTCCGGGGACGCAACACCCTTCATTTGAGACTAAATTGATTAAATCGGTCTAGCCATTTTCGAGAAACCAATATAACCGTTATTCTGAAATTGGATGCTTTCGGATCCGTCGATGGTGGCCAGTATGGCCAAAGAAACTTTGAATGACTATTGGTGACCTAGATCTACAAATTCAACAGTTGTGTTTACATTTTGGAAAAAAAAATCACCTTTTTACATTCATCGCAGAGTTCGTTGGAATCGGGATTTGCTGCGTGATCGTACGTATCACCCTGTAATTCAGGAACCAGAACTCGGATCCACACAAAATTCAACAGCAGCTGATGGACCTTTCATTTAAAATCAAGTTTGTTAAAATCGGTTCAGAAAATTCCGAGAAACCGATGTGGACAACTCAACAAATTTTGTTTTATAACCATACTCTTCAACTCGTAATCCGGAACAAGATGTCGGTTGAAAATGAAATTCAATAGCAACCTATGGGAATATTATACCTTTCATTTGAATCTTAGTTTGTAAAAATCGGTTCAGCCATCTCCGAGAAACCGATGTGGACATTTTGTTAACAAATCCGCACATACACACATACATACATACACACATACATACACACAGATATTTTGCGATCTCGGCGAACTGAATCGAATGTTATATGAGACTCGGCCCTCTGGGCCTCGGTTAGAAAGTCGTTTTTTTGAGCAATTGCATAACCTTTCTATATAAGAAAGGCAAAAGAATAATATTTAATTAGCTTAATAAGCATGAGTTCAATGTTATCTTCATGTGATTATAATTTGGAAATGTTGGTGGAATGGGTTTGAACGTGTAGGGAATGGGGAGTTAGTAGAGTGGGAGTGGAGGATGCGTCAGAAATCCTTCATCTTATTTCGGTATACGGGGTGGATGAAGGAAATGCGGGCGTGAGGGTGGTCCAAGAGGAGGGGAGTGATGAAGGAGGTAGGTGTAAGGGCAAGGCGGGTGGGAGGGGCGGCGACGCAATACTCAACTGCATATTTTGCCTTCCATTTGATACTTGGTTTGAGAAAATCTTGTATGACACTCGGCCCTCCGGGCTTCGGTTAAAAAGTCAATTTTTACAGTGATTGCATAGCCTTTCTTTGTATGAGAAAGGCAAAACGATTTAGCACACGAAAATTAATATACACAAATTTTAAGAACGATTTAAAAAAAATTGAGACACCCTAATGAATAGTAACTGTTCATTTTTGAAATGTTTTAATATCGAAAACGAATTCAGCGTACCAAAATTACATAAAAACGTCCTATATGAACCGATACGGAAAAGTTTGAACTTTAGTCCACCTTTTGTTCTAAGTCGTGCCACTTTGCAGCTGCCTTGTTGTTCTTGAGCGGTTGAGTAGCCTCGTTAACCTCATTCATAGTGGGCGCCGGTACATTCCCGTCGGCTGCTACACTGACATAATCGTCCTCCTCGAACGCCCGATTGTCCGCCTGTGTGATTCAATATAACTCCAAAATTGCAAGGAGTTTTAATTGTAAAATTGCAAGCGATGCTAGCATCTTTGCAAGTGATTGTTGCTTGCAATTATTGTAAGAGATATGTGTTTTGGGGTGTGTAGTTTACCTAGAAAACTACTGAAGAGTACAAAAAGAAAGGAATGGATAAAATCACGTATTTCGGTACATTCCCGTCGGCTGCTACACTGACATAATCGTCCTCCTCGAACGCCCGATTGTCCGCCTGTGTGATTCAATATAACTCCAAAATTGCAAGGAGTTTTAATTGTAAAATTGCAAGCGATGCTAGCATTATTTGCAAGTGATTGTTGCTTGCAATTATTGTAAGAGATATGTGTTTTGGGGTGTGTAGTTTACCTAGAAAACTACTGAAGAGTACAAAAAGAAAGGAATGGATAAAATCACGGATTTCGAAAAACATTTCAATATTCCGTTACTGTTGTGCTATCTAATGACAAGCGGCATTTAGCATTTTTCGAGAAAAACATCCATCTTGTTAATTAGTGAATTTAAATCAATATTCCACTAAGATGCTCAAAATGTTTGTTTTGAAAATGAAAAAAAAATGTAGTTTTCATACCAAGCAACCCACTAATGAATTAAACTTTCCAAAATTAGTCGATTACATCTTATTTGATCCTTAAAAATAATATAGTCATTTCTAAAGCCCCATAATGAGATGTCAATCAATTCGTTTCAATACGGTAAATATATTCCAAAATTACAATTAAAAGAAATCTTTCTTAAAGATAAAATATTTACTTTTGAGCCACTCTAATAAGTAGTAAAGTTAATTTCTATTTTATATAACCAACATAGGAATTCAGCGCACAAAAATGTCTTTAAAATTTTTTTGAATCTTCACAACAAAATAATTATTTTGAGCCACCCTAATGTACAATGAATTTTTTTTTGCAAATGTTAATATCAAAAACCTGTTTTAATCCACCTAGAGATGCAATTGTGCCTTTCTCATTTCTCCAAACTATGATTTAATAGCTGGTTCGTACAATATAACATTATGGAAATATCTTTCATTCTTATTACACTTGGTAAGTATATATAAGAGAATCTTTTTGCATTCATCGCGGTATCGGTTTGAATCGGAGTTTTCTATGTGATCGCACTCCACAACCCGTAACTTCGGAGCCGGAAGTCGGATGGAGATGGAATTTAATATCAGTTTCCGGGGACTCAACACCTTTCATTTGAGACTAAGTTGATCAAATCGTTCTAGCCATTTTCGAGAAACCAATATAACCGTTATTCTGAATTTGGATGCTTCCGAATCCGTCGATGGTGGCCAGTGTGGCCAAAGAGACTTTGAATGACTGTTGGTGACCTAGATTTACAAATTCAACAGTTGTGTTTACATTTTGGAAAAAATTTCAACTTTTTACATTCATCGCAGAACGGCGACGCAATACTCAACTGCATATTTTGCCTTCCATTTGAAACTTGGTTTGAGAAAATCGGTTGTCATCACCGAAGAACCGATGAGATTTTAATTGTCGAATATGCCCGGAATTCCGGACTTCCGGAATCGTCGATAGTGGACAATACATTCAAAGAATGTTTGATTGGCAATCAGTGATCTAGATCTGCGATTAGAAGTAATTTGGTGACCATTTCAATAGTTTTTAGCTTCTGAGGTATTACGATTGTACCGATTTATATTGGAAATTCCAGTGTATCCTTACTAACACCCCTGTAACTCCGGAAGCAAGAGTCAGAACCGAATGAAATTCAGCAGCAGTCAATGATATTACTGTATCTTTCATTTGAAATCAAGTTTGTAAAAATCGGTAGAGAATTCTTTGGGGAATGGGTGTGATATTAGCTTAGGAACTTGGCGGGTTCCCAGGGGGCGTCATGAACCGTCATAGGTGGCCAATGTGGTCAAAGCTGCTTTAATTGATCATTAGTGATCCAGACCCGCAAACTAGAGTAATGTTACATCAATTTTAATATGTTTTACATCATTTTAACATCATGGTGGTACCAGTTTATATGGGAATTTGCTGTGTGACCGCACTCTTCAACCCGTAACTCTGGAACCGGAAGTCGGATCAACTAAAAATTCAAATGCAGCTTATGGGAGCGTTATACCTTTCAGATGAAACTAAGTTTGCGAAAATCGGTTCAGCCATCTCTGAGAAAATTGTGTGAGTTTAAATGACACACACACACACATACACACACACATACACACACATATACACATACATACACACACAGACATTTGCCGATCTCGACGAACTGAATCGAATGGTGTATGACACTCGGCCCTCCGGGGCTCGGTTAAAAAGTCGATTTTTACAGTGATTGCATAGCCTTTCTTTGTATGAGAAAGGCAAAACGATTTAGCACACGAAAATTAATATACACAAATTTTAAGAACGATTTAAAAAAAATTGAGACACCCTAATGAACAGTAACTGTTCATTTTTGAAATGTTTTAATATCGAAAACGAATTCAGCGTACCAAAATTACATAAAAACGTCCTATATGAACCGATACGAAAAAGTTTGAACTTTAGTCCACCTTTTGTTCTAAGTCGTGCTACTGTGAAGCTGCCCTCTAAGAACGGTTGGTTTCAAAATCGTCCAATGAAGGACATTCGTTGGACCAATTTTGACATCGTCCAAATAACCGTTCAACGAACGTCCATCGTTGGACCCGTGTTGAACGATTTTGAAACAATTTTTTGGACGTCTCAGTGGGTGCCTTGTTGTTCTTGAGCTGTTCAATAGCCTCGTTAACCTCATTCATAGTGGGCGCCGGTATATTCCCGTCGGCTGCTACACTGACATAATCGTCCTCCTCGAACGCCCGATTGTCCGCCTGTGTGATTCTATATAACTCCAAAATTGCAAGGAGTTTTAATTGTAAAATTGCAAGCGATGCTAGCATTATTTGCAAGTTGCAATTATTGCACGAGATATGTGTTTTGGGGTGTGTAGTTTGCCTAGAAAACTTCTGAAGAGTACAAAAAGAAAGGAACGGATAAAATCACGGATTTCGGAAAACATTTCATTTAGCATTTTTCGAGAAAAACAATTTTTAAAGTTTGAGATTGAATATCATAAAATTTATAAATGTTAGAATCTTTTCGGAGAAGTCATTCAGTGCTTCCATCTTTTCTAAAGTAATCTTTCGATTTGTGCGAAGATCGGTTTACCATATTTACAGTTTTTGTTTAAAATGTTAACCAAAGTCGCTCGCATACGTGTCATAAGTGTGTATTGATGATAAAATATGTATGACGTGTCACAAATGTGCACAGAAGATTTCTTATAAAAATGAATCATAACTGATTCGTAAAATTATGCGTTATAAATAATTATGTCCAATATTATACTTTTCCATGCGATAGCAAAAATGTCAGGTTACAAAATAATGGTATTGGAACTCAAAGTTTACCCAACTTTCCTCCTTTATTCGGGAAAAACAATAAACAAAAGTTGGTTCCATCAACAATTTAAAGACAATATATATTAAACAATGTTATTGTTGACTGGCGACTAGACGAAGCAAATATTCTTCTTGCATAATCCATCATTACATTTCGGTATACTTTCCAAAACCAGAGGAAATCTCAAAAGGAAATTTGTATCAATAATGTTGAAAATATAAGCCAACCATTCCCAGAAAAAAAACTATGGTAGGAAAAGTTTTGCTACCGAAACAAGAACCTAGCTAATGCTTATGGTTGATCTGCATAGAAATTACCCATGCCATTAGAGGCACCCGTTGGCTTGCTATAAGCTTTTTGGCTTATAGCAAGCCAACAAACTGGGAATGTTGTCTGTTTTTTTCTTTGTCATAAGACTATCAGCACCGGGCGTGGGTATAAGCAATTTACTAACCGTCATCATAACACGACACCGCACCGGCGGTTGGTAAACAGGTTGGGAAAAGGAAACTTATCGTTTCGGTTTACAGCGAGTGTCTATATTTGGTAACTTCTTCCAACCGACGCCGATGTTGCTATTCGCAGAAAGTAGGCAAAACAAAGGAAAATGTAAAAAATAGGATCTCGCGATAAATGTTATGCAGAAGTGTTCTGCGTGAATTTTGATTCGACTCGTGAAAGATTTTTATTTTAAATAAAGCTATGGATTGAGCTCAATAAATAAAACTATCGGTTGTGAGACAATAAATTATTTGATTGAATTCAATAACATTTTTTTAAAGTGTACAGAAATTAAAATAATTATTGAAATTAAAAGTTTATTGTAACTTTAATGAAAATATACTTTCAAACCTCGATTCACACCAATTATTTTGTCGTTTGATACAATGAACAGTATTTGTTTGTATTCAATTACCCACAGTTTTGATTATGCTGTATGTTTTCTGCGTGGAAGTAAAAATTAGTGCATCTAAGCAGCTTGGATTGAACTGGAAGATGTAGCATTATGTCAACCTGGGCATGATGTGTCCCAGGATCCGATTGATGGGATGCTAGCAAGAAGCTGAATTTCATTGGCTTTGAAGCTTGTAAAAGCCCGAAAATTTTTATATGTGGAGGCCAATACGAAAGCTAATGATAGTGTCCAACGAAAATCGCTGCGAACAAATGGTGATGATTGTGGGGACTGTGGAAACTAAGATTCGAGAAGAAAGAAAATGCGTGTATTTTTCTCGCGCAAAGTTTTTAATTCAGGACCAGTAGTAAAAAGAAGATCACAACAATAATGGTTTATCACACACTCTGCAGCGCTTAGTTCAAAAACGCTGGATTTAATTGCTAATAGGTACGCATGGCAGGACACAGATCATACCTGTTACATCATCACCATCTCATTTCATCCGGTGGTTCATCATATTTTCAAGGGATAATATTGTGTTGTGGTGTACAGTCGTGATTCGCTGGTTGGACACTTTTTAACTGGACCGCTTTTTAGTTGAACCTCCGCTAGTTGGACAATTGTCCAACTAAAAAGCTCGTGCCAAATTTACCTTGACAATATTTAGACATAAGAACAGATGCATTTACACTGCCAACATCTTCTTTATAGAGTTTTTGGCATTTGTCAGTCGGTCCAGCTATCGAATCAAATTCGTTAGTTGGACAAGGCTGTGGCCCAACCAGCGAATCACGACTGTATACTACCCAAGATCGCTTATTTGCCCCGTTTTCTATGGGATTTCCTATCTTCATGGGACTGACTTGCAATCATAGGCAGTATAGTGAAAGGCATGAACGTGAATGCACTTGGAATTCAATTCACTTAGTCTGTAAATGAGGGGAGGGCGGGAGTAGACGGGGTTGGGTGGTTGTACTTAACTTATAAAAAATGATATTTTAATACATTTCAACATTTCTAATATTGTTCTTAGAAACAGTAACACGAAATGTTAATTAACTTTATAATTTATTGTTGGACAATGAAATTGCTTGTTTCAAGACGTTTATTATAAATTTACTAGAAGTATTCCTCGTCGAACAATGTGGAAATGTCCTATAATTCTAGGATAGCCACTTTTGTTAATTCGTTGCAATAGTTTTTGACTTACTCCGACAATTTTATGCAAACTGTGGATACATGAATGTGGACTTGATGACCAATTTGGTAAGTAGCGAAATTTGGCACTACCCCGCAAGACTGTTGTTTGAAAGCAAGATTCCGTGTTATGTCATTTGCCAAATTGGAATCAAATTTATAATTTTTGAGCAATAACTCATTATTTGATTCCATCTTTGGAATTACCGTATCGACGACAAAATGTTGAATTCAGTTAATATATATCTGTATTAACTTGCCACAAATTCGTGTGTACCAATTTGCTCCAGGGTACGCACTTAATGTTTATTTCTTGAAGTAGATGTAGTTGTAGTTAGTATTTCAGCTCCAGCGATACAACCGATTGTAATTAGAATTAGTTGTGTTATTGGCGCCGGAATACTACACAGTTAAGCTTTTTCGGGAAATCGGCCGGAATACGAATTACGAATACGAATTAGAACCAACCAGAATTTCCGATTGTACTTTACTTTACCCATAGGTGCACGCAAAGTTCATATTACTGGAAGCCTATTGGCCGATAGTAGCGCCGGCTAGCGGCTACTTGTTGCCAAAGGCCTTGTTTATGATATAAAGGCTCGCACAGAGTGAACCTAAATCTACCTATCGAATAGTCAGATGGCTAGCTATCGTGCAAAGTAAACAAATATTCTTCTTTCGGAGAACAAGTAAGAAATGTATTAGTTAGTTAATATCATGGCGTCGAAACAGTCGAAACAAGACACTGTATTCAGTTTATAATGCTTTTTTTGTAATAATGTAAAATAAATTACATGGAATAGTATCAAGAATAAAGTGCTATAAGCCACGAAACAGTGAGCTTTCAATTCACTCCATATTAATTTATTGTGTAACTCGGTTGAAGTCACTCAAAATTACAGCAAAAATTATGGGTGCCAGAAACAAAGAAGATGGCATCATTTTAGGCAGCGTTGCGTATTCCTCTGTACGGGACTCTATAATACCACAGACACTAATTGTTGTTTGCTTAAAAATGATAGTTATATGTTTTACATACAATCTGAATTGGATGTCATTTATTAATAGCAAAAGTAAAATTACTTTTGGTATGGGTCAAAATCCACATTGAGGGGAAATTCCGGAGAAACTATTGTTGGTTCAGCGCAATTCACAGCAGTCACGAAAGAGTTGACGATACTCCTTTTGTTCACGAGCACTAGATGTATTTGGTGAATATTGGTTTGGAACTTCCTCTCAACGTGAATTTTGATAATTGTCTTTTAAGCACAAATCTCCGATCAACATGGGGAACGTGCTATTTGAACCAGTCGCTACTGATTCCTGATTCTAGTTCTAGGTTATAGTTAGATGAGATATGATTACTATAATAACGTGCTCAACCTAGGAAAACAACGCATTTTACGCAAGTTAATATTATCATTGAAACCACACATAAAATACTATCACTTAATTTTTTTTTTACTGTATACTGTTCTGCCCAAGTTTAGGCTAGAACAAAATTTCTTCAAAAACCTGTGTAAACTTTCAAATTGATAAACGTTGGAAATCCGTGTTTCACTATTGCCATCTGCGCAACTGTTTACTATACGTGTTTGACAGCTGCACTCTAACTGCATTGCATCGATCATTGCGCCATCTACAAACGTTTGCCAAACGTGTTTCAGACGTCTGATTTATTCGGAATCTCAGTAGCGGGTATTTACACACGATTCAAATCGAGCCTAAACGTCTGTTATCTGTGGTAAAACCCAACTTTCTCTGGCTTTTCAATATAGTATTAGCTCCTCTTCAAAGGCTTCGAAATACATAAAAACGAAAGCGTATTCGAAACTGATCGTATAAACTGTTTCCGCAAAACAATCGTTGAGTGGTCGTAAAGGTTCCTTCTCCGCAAGTTTGTTTGTAATATCTAGCATGAGCTCCTTTTCATTACACTCCTGATTCAGAGCGGCCGTAGTATGTGCTTCAGACAATAACTTCTGGGTAAACATTAGTTATTAGAATTCGTTGTCCGTTCCGAACCCATAACATTTCTTAGAATTTTTATTACATAGAGAATTTTAGCATATTGTCTTATTCAATTCAATAATACAATGTTTATTGCTTCAAACGGCAAAATTAATGGTATGAGCATTTTTTTCATTGAAACAATAATTAACTTTTAATCTCAATAAACAGTTCCAGTTTGAATAATTTTACAATCATTGCAATAAAATATTTTTAGAAAAGAGAACGATGTTTGTTACTGAAATGGTTTTATTGAATTCAATAAATAAATGTATTTTCTTTCTAGCAATATTTTTTTCACTGAGCAAAGTCCATATCATTAAAAAAACGATTATTTTATTGCATGATTGCAAAAAAGTGTAACGTAACTATAATAACAACTATCGGTGTAAAAACAGATTATTATTTTGGCAACCTATTTACCAACGACCGGTGCGAAAACGGTGTCTAAATAAAATATTATCGTTTAGCGTAATCAAAATACACACGCATTTGCTTACGCACCGGTGCTGATAGTCTAAGATAGCACAACTCGATCAGTCGAGAAATTGGCGCTTGCCATAATCGTTTGTCATAAGATAGCACAACAGCGATGATTTGACACGGATTGTCGTCGCTCGAACAAAAACCCAAACTTCCATATAGGATCGTTAATTCTACTCATTATTTATTGCGATATTTGACGCTTCTTCTTAACGATAAAAGTTTACACAAAATAAATGGATACAATTTGAAAACTGTTAAACGCAACATTACCTATGATTGAAGAATAGTGTTTGTTTTCGAAAAATTCTACCCAAGTTAGACATTTCATTATTTATAGGTACAAATGTTTCAATAATAAAATAAATCAAAATCATACACTAATTCTTCAACCATTTTTTTGTTTTTCGTTCAAAATGAACCTGTAGGTTCTGATGAAGTTCAAATTAAACGTTTACTGAAGATATTTGTAGCCTTTCGGAACTTCATTAGGGTCAAGGCCTAGTTTTTTCATTTCAACCGCTAATGAAAAAAGGTAATCATAACATTCGGTCCTGCAAAATTTTTTTTTCAATTAGGTGATTTGTTTCTATATGCAACACTTACATTGCTTTTGCCTTTTGCCAGCTGCTACCCCAAACATAGACTCCATGCCTTCTCACGAGAATGGCCGATGTACCAGGAAACTCTTTCATAGCGTTCGCCATGCGCTCCTCCAAATCCTTTTCAAATGGTGTATTTTCTATAATAGGCACAACAAGTTCTTCGTCGAATCGCAAGTTGCGAACTAATTCATGGTCGTAAATGCCCTAAAAGTAATGTGTAACGTTTTGAGTTTTATTCTAAATGTTTTAAAAGAGGAATGTTATCAGAAACATCAGAATGATTGTTTAATAGTTCCTCGAAACCTTAACGAAGTATCAGATTTACTATTTAGTTGGTAGGTAGGTAGTAATTGTTTATCTGAAATTGTGATCTGTGAGAGCGTAACGAAACATCAATAAGTAATCAATCACAATGAAAAACAGATCGGTACGGCACTAATAAATTGGTGTCGAATGAATGCATGTACACACTCCTTGATGCTAGCAGTAGAGGGATAATGATCACGTGATTATTTCTTGGCGATGATTTGGGGAGATTATTTTGCTGGAGTCGGTGGCAAATTATGACGGTTTGTTATGCTCTCTCACTAACCATGGTATAGTCTTAGGTGGAGCACCAGACTTCTACCAGAAGAAGGCGAAGGATTTTCTTTCACTTTTCATATCTTTCGTTTATCTTAGTCTTAAATTTCGCGAAAATAGCCAACAAAACCGATACAGAGTAGCGAAATATGTGCAAGTCCGGAGGGCCAGGCAACTGTCTCGGGTCTGTTTTAGGGGTTCTTATGTATACCCGATAATAAAAATAGATGTGGGTGGAGTTTAAAAAAAAATTAAAAATCTCATGCAAAAAAAAACAATTAAAAAATCCTAAAATTTGAACTACAATGTTGTGAATACACTGAAGTCTTTTTAGGCGGTTTTTACTTATGCGGTTTTTTTTGCGACTGTTTATGCGGATTTTCAAAGTTATGCGGTTTTTTTTATTGCGGATTTTCAAATTTATTCGATTCTTTTTATGCAGCCTCCTTTTAGTTCTTAGGGCATCACCTGAAGCGAATTTTATAGAAAGATAGATCCTCGTGAATGCACATGCGCAAACAAAAACATAAAATTGTTATATTTTTATTTTAGTTTATTAATTACTAGTCTTTGGGTTAAGGATATGGGGAGCATTCATGATGTCAGTGAAAATAAAAACAGAAAGTGACTGAAAACCTTTTTACATTTCTCATAATAAAGATTATGTAATCGGTAGGAATTTTGACTTTTTAGCCGAGACCCGCAGGGCCGAATATTTTATACCATTGGACTCAGTTCGGCGAGATTGGAAAAAAGTCTCTATGTGTGTGTGTATTTTTTTTACTTGGTGGTAAAGCGCGGACCCAGCACACGTTCAGAAGTTAGACCATACTACCTATTTCGTCCATCGTGTGCCAGAGTGGGGGACTCTGAACAGAGAAGATAACTCTGAAACCTACTTCTCTAAACTCCACCAAGAAATCCGACATTTGCCTGACCCCCCAGATTTTATTTGAAATGACTACTTCACTTGATCCCAGGTCTAGCTAGTCGTGCTAGAAATCGCTGGTCTCATAACAGCCATATCAGTCCTGCACTGCATGATATTCCACATGCCCTCCTCTCTACGTTGACCAGTTGGATGCCGTGGTCGATCCAGCGATTCCGGACCAGTGCCTCCCGTTCACTGGTGCCCCGACGACCCTATATTGGCGGGTTGTCGCGTTCGGTGCTACTCGGCGTAGTCCCCGACGGTGGAGCTAGCCTACCTCGGCAGAGAGCTCCTCGACGAAAAGATGTCTCCCGCAACCGGTGACGGACCCGTTATTCTTCCTTCGATTCAGTCCGGCAGAATGCCAAGGTCAGTCCAGCGATTCCGGGTGGAGGATTACATCCGGTTCACTGGTTCCCCGACGATTCAAGCCGGCGATTCGCTACGGACTACTCGGAATAGTTCCCGACGGTGAATCTTTTCTACTCCGACGAAAAGTTCCCCGGCAGAGAAAGATCTTCCGAAACCGATACTACCCGGGCAGATGCCGAGGTCGGTCCTGCGATTCTGGGTGGAGGGTGACTTCTAGTTGACAGGCCCCGACAACCATTTGCCGGTGCTACTTCCCGATCTACTCGAACTAGTCCCCGGCGGTGGGCCTCGTCTACTCTGATGGAGAAATTTCTCGACGTTGAAATTTCTCTCGAAATCGTTATTTCGATGCTGGTCGGTTAGGTGCCGAGGTCAGTGATGCGATTCCGGGGAGTCACTTTGACTTTGCGCATGTCCGGACATGCCGCAGACTCAGGTGATTCGCATTTAATGCCAAAAGATCCTGACTCCTGCGTTGCAGAAGACAAAGAGTTAAGTAGCCGGGAAACTCTAAGCTTGCTCATATGACCCTACTCCACGCTTTTCTAAACTTTCTTACTTCAAATCCTTGCCGTTCCTTTAGCACTATAGCTCTTAATATTGAAAAATATTTCACACCATATGTGTGTTTTTATATGGATTTTCAAAGTTATGCGGTTTTTTATGCGGATTTTCAAAGATATGCGGTTTTTTTATGCGAATTTTCAAAGTTATGCGGTTTTTATGCGGATTTTCAAAGTTATGCGGTTTTTTATGCGGATTTTCAAAATTATACGTTTTTTATGCGGTTTTTTATGCGGTACGTATCCCCCGCATAAAAAAAAAACTTCAGTGTACGTTTAACTTTACGTTCAACGCAGAGACTTGGTGCTTTTAAATGATTTTTCCAGAATAATTTTCTGAATCTATTGGACGTAGCACTAAAAAACTGATTACCTAACATTGAGATTGAACCATTCTGGTATAATTTATTACAAGTGTTTTTGGTCAACCAACCCGATCAGAAAACCATATCAAAAATATATCAAAATTATTGCTCGATTTGATATTTATATCATATGATCATATAATTTTGATATATGTCGCTTGGAACAAATTATAAAAGAATTTAATATATCATATTTATATCAACCATATTGTCTTTTCAACATAGTAAGAACAACAAAATAATATCTTTCCAAGACAGTTTTACGAAGCTATAATGATGCCATTAGAGATGAAGTACTGGCTCCAAATCGCATTACTGGTAGTCTTGTCTTGTCATAGGTTGGAATGTAAATACATAAGAGAATGTACATTTGTAAAGTTACTCGCTGATTGCAGAACACAACAGAGAAAATGTTCCGCTGTAGGCCCACGAAGCAGCAAGTAGCTTTAGAGATTTGATTAAACCGGTTTCGGCATACGACAAGCCAAAAGAGCAGCACTCTGTAAACCCTGAAGAGGAATGGAAGCTAAATGTATATAAATTGCAGGCAAGCTATTAAAGAAGATTATAAAAGACTGGAACATGCGAAAGAAATGGAATAAGCATTTTGAATATACTAAGGATGTAAAGCGCAAAACAGGAACGCCCCAGAAAAAAATTACACAATTTTAAAAGTACGCTGAACTAACCGCGAGTTCTAAGTTGGAACAACTTCTAACAAGTAGCTGCGTAATAATAATAATAATAATAATCAAATTAGTAACACAGCGAAATTAAATGCAAATTGTACTAATGAGAATTATCTTTAACAATAAATTATTTGATTTATTAATTAAAAACAGAAAAAAATATTTGGATTTATGTGATACAATTCTGATATTTTCAAATATATTCACTGTCCTCAATTAGATATAAACTATCTTAAATATCCGTCTGTGCGATATAATTATTATATCAAACCAAGACTCAACAAAAAGACTTTATATCAAAATAGACTGAGATATAATCTATTTATCTATCTATCTTCTATCTCCTATTTTCTATCTTCTATCTTCTATCTTTTATCTTCTATCTTCTATCTTCTATCTTCTATCTTCTATCTTCTATCTTCTATCTTCTATCTTCTATCTTCTATCTTCTATCTTCTATCTTCTATCTTCTATCTTCTATCTTCTATCTTCTATCTTCTATCTTCTATCTTCTATCTTCTATCTTCTATCTTCTATCTTCTATCTTCTATCTTCTATCTTCTATCTTCTATCTTCTATCTTCTATCTTCTATCTTCTATCTTCTATCTTCTATCTTCTATCTTCTATCTTCTATCTTCTATCTTCTATCTTCTATCTTCTATCTTCTATCTTCTATCTTCTATCTTCTATCTTCTATCTTCTATCTTCTATCTTCTATCTTCTATCTTCTATCTTCTATCTTCTATCTTCTATCTTCTATCTGCTATCTTCTATCTGCTATCTGCTATCTGCTATCTGCTATCTGCTATCTTCTATCTTCTATATATATATATATATATATATATATATATATATATATATATATATATATATATATATATATATATATATATATATATATATATATATATATATATATATATATATATATATATATATATATATATATATATATATATATATATATATATATATATATATATATATATATATATATATATATATATATATATATATATATATATATATATATATATATATATATATATATATATATATATATATATATATATATATATATATATATATATATATATATATATATATATATATATATATATATATATATATATATATATATATATATATATATATATATATATATATATATATATATATATATATATATATATATATATATATATATATATATATATATATATATATATATATATATATATATATATATATATATATATATATATATATATATATATATATATATATATATAAAATCAATGTTTGTATGTATATGATTTATAGACTCCCAAACGGCTTAACCGATTTCCGTAAAAATTTGCACACAGCAGGTATTTGGTATGGGGCGTGTTTGTGTGCTATTAGTTGGAGATTATCTGCCCGCCAGATGGCGCTTTGGAACAAATTGTGTTTTCCTCCAATTTCGCAGTGTCGCAGCAACGCGCGATGGGTATTAGCTAGTAAGATATAACCGATGCATTTTCTTGGTATAAAAACTTGATATTTTAACAACTATCCAGCTATATTTTATAGCAAACAGAGATATATATTTTCCATGATATAATAGCTTATTTTGATATAATTTTGATGTTGATTTCTGATCGGGAACTGTCTGGTGATACAAGACATGTAAAAAAGCTATCATTTGTTCAAAACTCGATAAGAAAGAATTTAAATTATTAGCAGAAGTATTTAAAGTTTGCATAAAAATGGTCAGCTTGTTAATTGCTTTAGGTTCTTTCTTAAAACGAAGTTAATACAATACATCGCCTCTGCTGATACTGAGATTAATTTTAGACCTGAACTCGAACAATTAAAAGCGTATTTATGGGACTTCCCAAGTAACCATAAGCATTAAGCCATTGCACTATATTGGCTATACATTTGCACTAATGTTGCATTGAAACTCCATTACAGCATTAACAACGCAATAAAGCTCTATATTAGCATAAATAATGCATAACTGACAGCCGACATATAGCATTATAGCTTGCTCTATATGCGTATATAAAGTTGATATAACGCGTACATGCTTCAACGATCTTTAAAGCATGTAAGCTTTACATGTGAATTTAATGCCATTATAGAGCAAATAAAAAGCTGATATAATGCTATTGTAATTCTGTGGGTTTATTTATTATGCAACTCTTCTTGAAGATTATATTCGGCATATTTCATTTCAATCGAACATATACAATACACTGAGAGAATATATTCGTGAAACGTTACGAATTAGTTTCGTACAGATAATTTTCATAAAATATACGAATTTTTCGTACATATAATGAATCGTTCATAGTTCTATTGAAATACATTTATTTTTTATTTCGAGTTTTTCGTGAAAACCACGAAACGACTTTCGTTGGCTTATTACGAAACAGCTTCGTTCGGCAAACGAAATATTCGCTGCTATATACGAATATCTTTATATTTACGAGCACCATTTGTCGAACCGTCAACGTCAACAGAGCTTAAATATGGAGTCATTGTTGCTATACGTCATATAATTGTTGATGATCACGACGGTCTCGGTCTGACTATTTAGTAGCCGTATCCGCATCCGCCGGTTTCAGGAAGATTTTCTAAACCTCTTCCGCTTCTAGTTGATCCAGTTGTGCCATCGCAAACTGCTCGATGGTTTTGTATGAATAATTTTGAGTTTTTCTCTGCCAGAGCAATGTGAAAAGAATATGCTATTAAATACGAAAACTTCTCTTAGATGAACGAAATGAATTCGTGCGCTCAACGGAATTGTTCGTAATATACATAGACCTTTATTAAAATAAACAAAACATTTCGTTTCATTCACGAAAATTAATGTCGTTTTCAACGACAACATTCGTGCAATGTACACTAAATAAGTAAAATTCATGGAAACTTTCGTTCACCAAGCGACCATTTCTTCATATCACAATAAAGCTAAAGCTAAAGTCTTCAACATCAGCAGGACCAGATGGTATTCCTTCCATTATACTGAAAAGATGCGCAAGCGCATTGTGTACGCCTTTAAGGCTAATTTTCAATCAATCACTATTGCAATCGGCGTTTCCCGTGTGTTGGAAAAAATCAGTTATGTTTCCCGTTTTAAAAAAGGTGATAAGCAAAATATTGCGAACTATCGTGGCATAACCTCACTCTGCGCTGGATCAAAGTTATTTGAGATTTTAGTAGGAAACGTGCTGTTTCGTGAGACCAAAGCATACATATCGAAGGATCAACATGGCTTTTTTTCAGGCAGATCGACAACTACTAATCTAGCCCAATTCACTTCGCTCTGTATTAAAAATATTGAAGTTGGATCTCAGGTCGATACTGTATACACGGATCTCAAGGCTGCATTCGATCGTGTAGATCACTCTCTTCTACTGGCAAAGATAAAGCGGCTGGGCGCTTCGTCAAATTTCACAGGGTGGCTTAGATCATATCTCGTAAATCGTTCTCTATCTGTAAAATTAGGAAATAGCGAGTCATACAGCTTCATTAACTTGTCGGGAGTGCCTCAAGGGAGCAATCTAGGACCGTTGCTTTTTTCGTTGTTCTTCAATGACGTTTGCTATGTTATACCTCCAGGGTGTAAACTTACATACGCTGATGATCTCAAACTATTTCTCATTGTGCGGTCAATAGAAGATTGCGTGGCACTGCAGCGACACTTAGATGCTTTTTGTAATTGGTGTAGTCGCAACTTGCTGGCTCTCAGCGTGGCCAAATGTTCCATAATATCTTTTACTCGCAGAAAAAATCCAATACTCTGGAGCTACACCATCTCAGGGGAATCGCTAGAGAGAATGACAGTTATCAGAGACCTCGGAGTACTCCTGGACTCACAACTGACATTCAGAAATCATTACTCTCATGTTATAGCACAGGCAAATAGAAACCTCGGCTTCATTATAAGAATCGCCAAAGAATTCACTGATCCATATTGTTTACGGGCACTCTATTTCTCACTAGTTCGATCTGTCCTGGAAGCTTCAGCACCCTTTTGGTGTCCTTATACGAACATTTGGATCAACCGAATAGAAGCAGTGCAGGCAAGATTCCTTCGTTTTGCTCTTAGAACTCTCCCATGGCGTAACCCAGCAGAGCTACCACCGTACATCGATCGCTGTCGTCTGCTCGATATGGAAACCCTAGCGAAAAGGCGGAACACATTTAGAGCAGTATTTGTTGGGAAGATATTAACTGGTCAAATAGATGCTCCAGATATTCTCTCGCAAATAAATATCTATGTGCCCCCTAGAAATCTCAGATCGCATAACTTCTTAAGATTGGAATTTCAGCGCACAGAGTACGGTCAGAACGAACCCATTAGGGCGATGTGTAATGTTTTTAATAGTGTTTATGACCATTTTGACTTTTCTGTATCTTGTGATGTTTTCAAAAATAGACTAAGAAGGTTGACTTAGATTTTAAGATTCCATTTTTGTAATATTTGTAATTTTTGTTCTTGCAATACTGTGTACTATGTGATTAAGTTTAATTGTAGTTTAAAATCATTGTAATCAACTGTGAAAAATTTGAAAAGATGATGGGTTTTTACACCCATTTGAGGATTGCTTCTGAAGCATATCCTGAAATGGGCTTTTCCCATTCTAGAAACATTTCATGTAGACCAACACAGGTCAGATGAAAAATAAGAATAAATAAATAAATAAATAAATAAATAAATAAATAAATAAATAAATAAATAAATAAAATCGATTTTGCCAGATCTGTCAAACATCGATCACAACAGATCGAATGAAAAAATAAGAAGACAATAAATACGAAAACTTTTCTAAGATGAACGAAATGAATTCGTGCGACCAACGAAGTCGTTCGTAATATACACAAACATTTATTGAAGTAAACGAATGATTTCATTCGCGAAAAATAATGTCGTTATCAACGATTACATTCGTGCAATGTAACCTAAATAAGTAAAATTCACGAAAATTTTCGTTCATCAAGCGGCCATTTCTTCGTACCACAGTAAAATCGATTTGGCCACATCGATTTTTTTAAATACTTTACTTCACACCACAATCTTTTTAGTCCTCAATAGAAGGGAGCAGGTTGAATTAAAATCGATTTTGCCAGATCGATCCTTTTAGTTAGTTGAAAAAATCGTTGTTGTCAAACATCGATCCTAAAATATCGATTGAAAAAATAATATGCTAATGAATACGAAAACTTTCTTAAGATGAACGAAACGAAATCGTGCGACCAACGAAATCGTTCATCATATACACAAACATTTATTGAAATAAACGAATGATTTCATTTCATTCACGAAAAATAATGTCGTTATCAATGATTACATTCGTGCAATGTAAACTAAATAAGTAAAATTTACGAAAACTTTCGTTCATCAAGCGGCCATTTCTTCGTACCACAATAAAATCGATTTGGCCGTATCGATTTTTTTAAATAAAAAAATCTATGTTGTCAAACATCGATCCCAAAAGATCGACTGAAAACAATAAGAGGATAATAAATACGAACACTTTTCTAAGATAAACGAAATTAATTCGTGTGACCAACGAAATCGTTCGTAATATACACACACGTTTATTAAAATAAACAAAACATTTCGTTTCATTCACGAAAAATAATGTCGTTATCAACGATAACATTCGTGCAGTATACATCAAACGTGTAAAATTTACGAAAGATTTTGTTCACCAAGCGGCTACTCTTGTTCATGAAATGAACGAAACCTACTATTTAGAATGCACGAAAATACTTCGTTACAAAAAACGACGAATGAATTCGTGTATTGTATGATCGATTTCATTATATTTACGAATTTATATTATCAGTGTATAGTCCAGGAAGCAAACGCAGCGCACTTACCGTGAAGGACGAGGCAAGGTACCTCAGTTCGAGACTTACTAAAGGTAATTTTCGTAAACATTCATATCATGTGAGAACGAAAACCCATTAAGGATATTCATTACAATGCATTAGAACAGAGTCAATTACGGTTTTAAACAGAATATTTTGTTTTAAAATTTTTCGTTTTTGCTCGTCATACCGAAAGGAAACATAAGAAATGGTTTAAAACCATGGCGGACAATGACAACCAACCGAAGTTTTTAATAGCATTAGTATTGCCAATATAAAGCTTTCAAATTTGTACGCTTTTGCTATATAATAGCATTAGTACTGCAGAAACGAGCTGTCAATCTCTGCACAGTAATAGCACTATATTTCGCCTTTTCTGGCATAATATCAGCATTATATAAGTATTTAGGGCTTCATGGCTTTCTAGGACAGCTTTATATGTGGATCTAAAGCAGATATTAGGCTACGTTATAATGCTTATTGCTTACTTGGGTTGTATCAACAGACCATGGCAATTGATTGACCGAATGGAAGAAACTTATGGGATGAATAGTATCAGCCTGGCTGATCTTACTACGGTTCGTCGCGGTGCGGATGTGGGCGGTAAATGGATTGTTCGCACCGAAACTGCAAAAAATAATAAAACCACCACTTACCGCACCGCGCGGTAAAATAGATATATTTTTAAAAATAGTGTTGAAAAATTATTCATTTATTTATGTAATATTGTAAATTGTATAATATATAAAAAAAAATGTTAATCTTATTTGAACAAAATTTAACTTTGACGGACTCCTCAGAATGTAAAGTTTATGAAATATCTACTTTTGCAATTTTTATTAATAAAATACTGAACAATTTAGGACAAATACAATTTAGCCACAAAAGATAACATGAATAGTGGTCACAGTAGCAAAGCTTCTCCTAACAGAAAAAACCTGTTTTAATCCACCTAGCGGTGCAATTGTGCCTTTCTCATTTCTCTGAACTATGGCACGGAGGCTTTTTATGTTCAACATAATTGTGGAAATGTCCATTACATTCTTAGTACACTTTGCACTTATACACAATGGCATGCCAGCCACGAACTTGATGAGCTACGTGTCGACGGTGAAACACTTGAAACAAAAAAATATCATACTCCATTAGCCTAATCATCATTAGATCAATGTTATCTGCTTGCTAACTCATTTTGTCATGCGGGGCTGGGTATGTGAAGAGGGCGAAAGTCCCATGAACGAACGACTCCCCAGCTTAAATTGGTATGCTTTGTGATACAGTGGTGGTTTAAAGATGATGGGGTTGAAAGGGAGGGGTATGAGGGCTGGATGGGGTGGTGGTCTGAGTGGTGATTTAAGGAGATTTTTGAAGGAGGGGCGCGAACAGTAGAGGGGGGGGGTGTAACCCCTCTCCGTAAACCATCAACTACGCCCCTGTTAAAATCCAGAAACCCTAAACGAGTCGAAAAAAAAATTTGGCCGGGATTAGGTTGACGTTTTTCAGAGTGATTGCATAACCTTTCTATATGAGAAAGGCAAAAATGTGCCAAAATCCAAAAAAGTGAATCGTAGTCAAATTTTTTTTTCGAGTTTGCATCAAATCTCGACGTTTCATGCACCTTGAACACATTTAGCATCAAAAATAAAAATTCTATTTTTAATTTTTCCTATAGTTTATATGAGAAATTTCTGTGTGGCCGCACTCTGAAACCCGTAATTCCGGAACCAGAATTCCGATCGATCCAAAATTCAATAGCAGCCGATGGGAAGGTTGCACCTTTCATTTGAGACTAAGTTTGGGCAAATCGGTCCAGCCATCTCTGAGAAAAATGAGTGACATTATTTGACACATACGCACATACATACACACACACACATACACACACACATACACACACATACATACATACACACACACATACAGACTTTTTCCGATCTCGACGAA